>NW_009612293.1:0-40452 GCF_000690535.1 Cariama cristata
CACGAGTTTTACTTTTTTTTTCAATTCTCCTTGTCATCCCACTGGGAGTGGGGAGAAGCAAGTGAGCAGCTGCTTGACGTTTGGTTGCTGGCTGGGGTTGAATCATGACACTACATTTTGCGGTTCTCCAGCTAATCAGTACAGCACAGGACATTATACTCAGTCTCAATCTTTTAGTGTTCGCTTAGGAGATGAAGGAAGTAGGTTAGTGTCAGACATGTAAGGGAGTATTTGGCAACTGGAACTCTTTCATGGTTTAAAAAGAGAGTAGCTCTAAGCAAAGTTCCAAAGAAACTTTTTTTCCTGGATTATAATCTCTGTTAGATCTGTGCTATCAGAAAACCAGTGCCATGTAGAAAGTGAAGGATGGTGAGGCACTGGAACAGGTTTCCCAAAGAAGCTGTGGATGATCCATCCCTGGAAGTGTTCAAGGTCAGGCTGGATGAGGCTTTGAGCAACCTGGTCTGGTGGAAAGTGTCCTTGCTCATGGCAGGGGAGTTGGATCCAAATGGTCTTTAAGGTCCCTTCCAACCAAACCATTCTATGAGTCTATGATTCTATGATTATTAACCTTTGTAAAACAAGCCAGAATAGCTGCTAAGACTGGAGGTATAATGATTACTTCTGCAGTGATTTGCCAAATCAAGGTTAGCACAGTCTTATGAGAAGTCTCAGATCCCATGGTTTTACTTTTCTTAACTGAGTGCTTATTTTTGTCCCTATGAAAAGTTACCACAGACACACTGTTACCATGACTTTTTTGTTCACATCTCCTACACACAATATAAGGATTTTCTGTGCTGTTCTTTGCCATGATTGGAAACTCTGAAAGCCTAGCTACATTGGACACTGAATCATCTTTACTTCTACCACTTAGCGAGATCCTTTCCTGAATGAGTGGAGACTTTTTCTGGCTTTATTTTCTTTGCCTTCTCCTCCGGGGTGTAGCAATCCTGTGCTGACTCACAAACATTCATGCCCTGCTGCCAATTCGTTTGTGTCTGTTGCTTGAGACACAGAAGTTGCCCATTTCCAAAGCTTGGAAGATACTTGAGATCAGCACCTTTTGCAATGCATCTTGTTTTGGAATCACCTGTAGTTCAGTGCCACTTCATATTTCCAGTTTGTTTCTAGCACACTGATTTTGCAGCTACCAATTCCTTCTCTGGATAGCCAAGATATCCTGTATTATGTAAGGAATTGTGGCCAAATTTTATCTTCATCTCTCCTGTGGTAGTGGGACAAATACCAATACTATTTTTGACTGAAATTTTGAAGGGCATTTACTCTTCTCCAAATTGGCTGTGGAACCGGTGGCAATCCAAAAGATTAGCCAGGGCTCCACTGCTGATCCTGTCTCCAGGCTGCTTTACACAGCATGTCAATGTTAAAGCTACAGAAAATATTTGTGAGTAGAAATGTACTACAGAAGGGGTTTGCCTGCCTTGCTGAAGAAGATCTATACTTATCTTGGGAAGTTTCAGAAGTTGTTAGGAAAAGCAATAGGATGTTTTGTTCCGTACTACTGAATAACCATTTATGCTCGGTGGAAACCCAAATTTCTGAGCTAGTATATTCTTTGACCTGTTTGTATGTTTAAATATCAAATGAAAAAACTACATTAAAGAAGAAAATACATGTTCAAAACATGGGACATAACTACAAGAGATCAGGAAGGAGTGTGCTGTGCATATGAGCAAGACCTATTTTACACTCATGCTTCTCGATATGTGACATGGAATATGGATTTCACTGCACTGTCATCTAGTAGTGCCAAGGTATTTTGTCAAGTATTCTGTGACATGGAAAAAGTCACTGTATAACCTGCCTTTAGCCATATTACATGCATGTCCTGCATGTAAAATATGCACTCATAATAGGTCGGACAAGTCTGGTATAAAGCTTTCTGGACTGTAGTTTGAATTGGAAGTCTTATTTTACATTTTGGAAAGATTATTGTTTTAAAATCATTCATCACTGTAAAGTGCCCTTAAAACTTCTCCAAGAGCCAGATTGACAAAATGAATGCTGTTTTTGAAGATATGTAGTAGGGCAGAAATCACGTAAAATGGAAATCAGCTCAAATTTTTGGCTTAATTTTTTTTGTTTCAACTGTAAGGCCCAAATCCTGTTCTCATATGTGCATATATTTTTCCTTTTGATTTCTGTTTTTATAGTAATTGAATCATTATACTGCACTCCACATAATTCCAGTTAAATATTGGTCACTACTCTTACAAACAGTGTTCACTTTTTCATTGTAAAAATATCTTGATTTGACAAATACCAACAGCAGTATAATCATTACCTAAAAATGAACTTGTTTCATAAATGTACCAATTTGTGTTTTAAGATAAGTAATGTCTGCATGGAAAAGTCAGGCAGATGGTAATTTTATTGTGTAGATTACCTTGTATGTATGTTCCTTGATTTGAAATCTAAGGTACTTCAAAAGTATTGCAAAGTTGAAGAAATAATACATCAGCTAAAATCTGGAGGCTTAAGATTTCCTCTTCTTTACCCCATTGAGCTCTGTGTAATAAGTAATGTAAAATGCCTTTTCATTAGTGCAGTTGATAAAGTTAAAACTTTTCTTGATTAATATTCTCTTGCAGAAATCAGGTACTGCAATGGATTTATGCTATGGATGTGTCTTGGTGCTTGTAATTTCTTCTGTACTAAAGATATAGCTGATAAGGATTGTATTTAATAAGGATAATTGTTGTTGAAGGGTTTGGATGTTTAATATTCCTTAGGTATCTCTACTGACAAATCTAAAAAATGTGAGAATCTCTGATACTTGACAATGACCTTCAGTGATATTACAGGGATTTATGTAAGTCTTATTCAGGTAAACGGTGCAAGGAATATAGTATTTCATTGTTCTCGCATTGACATAGCACATAAAGATAAGGCCTAAAGTTGGTGAGTACTGTAGGCAACTGTATGAATCTAAGTTTTCTTTTTGACTCTGCTAACGATTAACACAGTTAGTAGATGGCACCCTTTAAAATCTATATAAATCTTACTTCAAAGAATTTTGAAAGCATTTCCATATTCTGCTTGTATCCTAAGTCGTTTTGGGATAGTCGGTTAACTGTCCTGCCAGTTAAAATTAATCTAAATTACACCAGTAACTAGGACTGCATATGGACCAACTGTACAATGTATTGACCATTTCTACACAAGTTAAATGCCTGGGAACTTTTCTGGGCACAGAGATGAGCTGGTAAGAAATGGCACCTGCTGACGCTAGTCTTTGCTTCTGGAACAGGGAGTGGATGCAGTCTGTCTACTGGGAACGGTCCCCAGAATACATTAACCCTCAACCCATGTCTAGGAATAGTTTGGGAGTGTGCTAGCAGAACCCCAGTCTAGAATTATGCCAGGGTCTTATTAAAAAAATTGATAGTATAAATGATAGTCTCCCAGTACCAGCAGACATTCTGCAGCACTGTCTAATATTTTTTAAAAATGTGGCCTTCCTATCCCAATTACTCTTGGACAGATTGCTGGTTGCAGCCATACTTCCAGGATTATTAGCGAAGTAATACATGCAAGATTTTCTAAAAAGAAAAAGAGAACATGTATGATTCATAAAATTCAAGAACTCAGGAGGAGAGAATAGAGTGACATAAACGAGAAAAACGTCCTACACAACAAGTGCATACGTATTTGTATATGCTAACACATTGTTTCTGGGTACTAGCAGAAGGAGTTCTGCTGATGCAAGGGGAGACTCTCAGCTAGGAAACTTCTTTGTCTTCAGGCATTTCAGTAGCTTCATTTGCTTCAGAGTGCAGGACCTGAAGACCAACTCCATTCTATGCTGGTGATAAACTCCTCCACTGCTGACAGATTAGTCATAATTACAGGGAATATTCCAAAAATGTGAAGACATTTTCATGCTCACAGAAGCTCTATGCCTACAAGTGAGTTTAGATACTACATGACAAGCCAGTTGAGTTATGTGTACTGGCTTCCTCAAATAAAGCAAGAAGAAGGAGGACTCACTCCTTGTGCATGAACCATCAGTGTCAGAGCTAATGGAAGACACAGATTCTGTCTGAAAATTTTACTTTGCTGTTTTCTCAAATGGACATCAAAGATCCACTGGGGATGGTTGCCCAGCTACTGTAAAGTCTTGAAACACCATTGCAATAGATGGGACATTTAAAGTCTAAAGAACTTGCTGAAGATCTGTGTGCTGTTATCCATTTCCATTAATTTTTGTAGCAAACGTAAGACATTCACAGCAATTTAAGGGTTAGCACTCTGCAGCTATACATATTCATTATCTTAGAATGCTTGTTCCCATCCCCCCTCCCCCGTTGTCTTTCTCATGGGTATCTGAACTCTATAGGAATTGCTTTGTATTCAAGAACTTTAATTCTCTTTTAATTCCATGGTAGTCATATCCTCCACTAAGTTTATGTTTAGCTTTTTTCTCTCCAAATGTCACTTCAGAAGTGAGTAAAATTTGGTTGATGCTAGCAGTGAGATGCATTAGCTGATTCAGGGACATATTTCTATTTTTCCAGTGATTTGTTTTCCTAAAATAATTTCTTTTCAATATTTAAGGCAGAATAATCCATCGTGGGCTGATCAGAACTTTGATCCTGATCTCGTCCCTGATCACTTTGGCATTGATTTAACATTTTTCTTGCCTTACCACGCAGAATAGGATAAAACCTGTCGTGTGCATTTGTCTTTGTTAAAAGATGAATGAATAAGACAGACTTTAAAAGCTTTTTAAAGAGCAAGGTGCTGGAACTGCATTCTCAATCTGCATTCTTTCCTGCTGTTTTATGAGATGTACTGAAAATGTGCTTTTTAGAGGTCAGATCATTTTTTTCCAGGTTTGAAGAACGGATGTAAGCCATAAATTGAAAAGCCTATAGGATAAGTTCAAGAATTATTCCATTCCAGCCACACACCCCCTATTCTCTTGAAAATTATGACTCATCAAAAACAAGAATTATATCTCATTTCTAGAGCTCCAGCTAGCTTAACTCTTATCCATTTGTGGATTGGAATTTGCCTTTTATAATAAAATAAAATAAAATAAAAAATAACTCTTCTCTGTTCTGTTAACTCAGGAAAGAGAAGTACAACCTACTGGAAGAGAAAATACCTAGAGGTCTTACCTGATTGTGAGTATCTACAGGGGCTTTGTGATATACCTTCATCTTTTATTCTCCTCTAAATTAGCAGCCAACAGATAGATGTATGATATTTTCTAATTAGCTGCCCAGTGTCATCTTTATTTGAGAAAAAAAAAAAAAAAGAAATTCATTAATTCCTTGGAAGCACTGTGAAAAATACACAGTAAGAGGGAAAAATGCTCAACATGGTCAAGCCAGCATGTCCAGCATGATGGGAAAAAAGTGCTCCTTGAAATACTAGATCTGAAAATTGCCTGGCTTTCCTGAGGGAACTACCGCTTTGCCAGTATTCCCATTGTCAGATGAGGAATAGAGATTCACATTTATGTGCTTCACACTCCATCTTCTTTATAAGTGCCAGTCTGAGTATATTTTTCCAAACTTATGACAAAGGATCCTGAGCTTTTGTTGTTAAAATTAAATTAACAGAAGCAGACAGGTTAGGTTTAAAATTACTTCTTCGTGGACATAACTAATGTTAGAGAAACAGTGAGATTATGCTAAGTAACATTGTCTTGAGCCTGTCACTACCTTTTTCCTTTGCTACACAAGCTGTTTTTCCAGCAGACAGTCTTGTACAATATATATAGAATAGGGATTTGAACTTCAGTGTAATGTAAGATTACATTTGGCACTTGGATTAGGGCCCTTCCTTCCAATTCTCCTCTGGTTCACTGTAAAAAACTAATAAGTATGTGTCAGATCCTTTTCTCTTTTACAGAGGCTTGTGACAGGGATAAACCGTATTCTCCTGTTATTCTTGTTAGCTGACGGCTCAGTGATCAGGTGCTGTACCTTTTCCCTCATTTATTCAGCACTGTATTACCTTCACTTGTGTCTTGATTGATTTGAAGTTACTTCAACATTTGTAGTCCAGAGAGAAGATTAGAACATTTCCATCTGTCTTTTGAAGACTTTCTCTTAGGATTTTTAGTATGACAGGATGGTCATGGCTTTCTAGATCTGGAAGAAAAGTCAGTGACTAGCTCATTAAGTAGGACTTAGGCAGAAAATAGATACCAGAAACCAGGACCTGGAAACTCATGGTCAGCTGTTGCCTGAGACTTGCAACATGTAAACTTTATATAGATATGGTTTTATTATCTTTGATGCAGACACTGAGTCCATGCCTTTGTGTGTCCCTAAAAGCACCTTGACCTGGCTGATCAGCATCTAAATGGGATTTAGAAAACATAACAAAGTTTGATTTCAATTAGCTTTAGTCATCTATAGTGTAGAGTCAACTTCTGAACCAATTGTGACAGATTCTTTACATGATCAGTAGAATAATGTAGGCAATTTTAGGTCCCTCTGCTGACACCTGATGTATGATGCACTCAGTAGTGAATGACTTAAGATTTTCATGGCTGATGGATTTAATGTGAAATCCACCATTAATTGTTTCAAGGAATAAGCTTGCCAGTTCATCAGTTGCAGGTATGCTGAAACAATTGGTTTGCACTACTGAAAACTGTAATTGCTCTATTCCTATGATTTCTATGAAGCTTATAAAGATGTTTCAAACTGTTTATGGCATACAGTAAATCATATTTGCTCTTTGTTGTATAATGAAAAATCATTGTTTCCTAGAAGAAGCTAAAGTAGGTGATATTTTTAGAGTGAAAATGTGAATAATTAAGATTTGAATGATAGGATGTTACTGCTTTGGGCTGTCCCACTTGCATTTAGGAAGAATCAGTGAACCAGTTTAACCTCGTGGTTTATGGTATCATCACACATCTCTTTGTTTGCTTTTCTGGTACTATACATCAGTGAAATATTGGTCTGCTCACGTTTCCCTGTAATTACATACTGAAAGTAGAATAGCATACAACAGCTACTGTCACTATGCCAATACAGCCTCCTAAAGTCTTTTTTGTTATCTTGTTATTTATAGAGAAGTTAGTAATTTTGACAAAGAAGTAAATCCCTTAAATGGTATTATCCTTTCCATACCCAGTTATTAAACCAATAGATTTTCAAAGACAATGGAGTATTGTTGCTCCATAGCTCTACCTGAAGAAGGCTCATGCAAACTAAAGCAAGAAGCACCAGAGGTGCTTCAGAAAAAAATAAAGGACAGACAAACCCTTACATCCATTCATTTTGTTTTTCTTGTTTTATTGTTCTCAGTGTGATTCTACTAGTAGTAGCAGGCTGCAATGACACACACAGCACTATAAGGTACATATGGGTAGGTCAACATCCATGAGTATAAACTGGTGTCATCCTTTACATCTAGTGGATTGCAAGGTGTCATTCCCTGGTTTATTGCCTGAGAACTCTGTTGCTGGTAATGTTTTCCGGTTTTTCAAGCCCTAATTCTGGGTTTGACTAAAGCTTCTGAATGCCAGCTATGGTGGCAGGTAGATGGATACCACAAACTATTACTCATTCTCCCCAGCAATTCCTCTGCAGTATAAGTAATCTGACTAGGACTGTTCTCACTTAATTTTAGATATCTACATCACAGACATCTACTTTTGAGCCCATCACTACTTGTAGGACACATTACTGTTTGACTTGCTTTAAATGTCTTCATTTCAGTGGGATGAGTTGCACATTCCAAGTGTTTATTTCTGTCTGTAGAATATGTAGGTTTAGGAACTTCAGTGAGGACTTTTGCTTAGTAAAAATTTACTTTTAGACCGATGAAGCTGCCTCAGTGAGTCATTGCTTAGACCACTGTGGGCTGCATGAGAGGCTCACAGGACTGTTGCTAGAAACTGCTAGCCCGGGAACTGTCAGCCCAAGAACTGACTACCTAGATGGCATCAACAGGAAGAAGTGCAAGCTGCATTAAACATTGAGCTTAGTCCAGAAATTATCTAAACAGTGGCAGAAAGTAGAAAAAACAAAATCAGCTCATTGTTTCCGCCACCACAAACACTTCAGGGATTTTGTCCAGTTGGGGTACATCTACATCAGTAAATTAAGCCACTCCACGAAAATATTCCTGAGTACAGAAACTTAACTGTCTGTACTGCTGAATTATTGAAGAGGTCTTGGTACAGTTTTGGCCTGTGCTGATAGTTTTCAGATAGGCGAGTCACGAGCCAGGGACCCGAACTCCAATATGCGGTTCGGGTATGGATGCCCTGTTTTGGGGAATAGACAAGTTTAATGATGTAGCTGTGGACCATTTCATGCCAGTTGCCCTCAATGCCAGACAATATTCCTGATCACGTTTAATTTACTAGTATAGATGTAGCTGGAGTGGACGCATGTATTCGTTTCTCATAAAGTTAAATTGATTGCATTTCCTGAAGCTTTCCAGAAAGTCAACTCCAACTCTTCTGTACTGTAGAAGCATTCTGTATTCACTATCATTAGAATGATTGCATATTTGACTATTCTCATTTGTGTGTCCTTTGGCTGTTACCCAAACTGCCAGTAGCTAGTTTTCCTTGTGCATGTTGAGAAGAACAAAAAGTGCATCTCAAAACGAACATGGATTTGTAATGAATATAGTGACCACTGACAGGAAAGGCTGCATGAACAGAAAAAGTTATGCTGTTCTGGAGACACTGAGTTTCTCATGTGTTATAGCATGAACTACTGTGTCTGCTGCTCCCCATCATTCTTTTGCACAGGTTGATTTCTGAGCCCCTCATGCTTAACCCTTAGAGTCTCATCAAAAAGGGAAATACAGTCCTTTGAAACTACAAATCTGTCAAAATTCATTGTCACTGTACCTACAAGACCATAACCTCTGGGAAATTATTTCAGCAAAAATTTAAAGAGAAGTTTCATAACAGTTGGCAATACCCAATCATAAATAAGATTCAATGTCATGCTGCATATTTACATAATATAAAAATCTCTCAGGTAACATTCATTTGTGAGAGATGGAGCTTCTATGAGCAGTTATCGGTGACCCTTTCTTGAATACACCAATCAAATTAGCATTTCTCAGGACAAAAAGTACATTTTTTTAACAATAAAAAGAAAAAGGAAATAGTCTCAGAATAGAAAACCATAATGAGTGTCAGTAGTTCTCCCAGTGGGAATTATTCATGATTATGTCAACTCTTTTTAGACAAATTCAAATTCTGAGAGAAAGAGAACGAGACCCACAGAACTAGGAGCAGAAATTTTCCACTCCACTTCTGAAAAATAAATGTATTGGTCTGACAAGTGAGGCAAGGTTTCAGAATCTGACCTAGGAGTGGTAGACAGCTCTTTCTAATGTCTAATTATAGGCATTGACTTATCTGCCAGGACAAAACCTCAAAGGAGGTAAGTGAAGCATTTAATATCTAGTATTGAAAATTATAAATCAGTTATCTGTCTCAAATAAATTGTTTTTATTCTGTGTAAGAATTTAGTCCCGTGAATTAGATTCTTGTAGTTTTTTTACTCTTTCCTTGTCTGTCTTCACCCAGTTAAATGGCAGAGTAAAGAGAATAGAACTTAATCGTTGTTGTGAGTTCCCCTGTAATTCAGAGGCCTCCTTAAAATTAGGGGATTTTTTTTAGAGATTTCATACTTCCAGAATGAACGTTACAAATCCCAATGCTGGCTACAATTGTGTCTTCTACATTAAACGAACATAGGTTAAAATGCAGTGCCAGTCCAGGGAACAAGGATTAGAACTTGTGACTGTCCTCCCAGCTTAGTGCACTAATAATAGGCTGAAGTGTGTTACTCCCTCTTCATAGTTCAATGAATCATGATTTTTTCTTTTCCAAAGATGAACAGCTTCAATAATCAGAGCATAAAATTAATTTCCTCACTGCAAGCAGTCTGTGAACTTGTGGAAAGGCAAAAGATACCAGAACATACTCTACCAAGTCAAAGAGGGTACATAACCAGTCTCGCACTTTTTAAACTTGGAGTTACCATGCCCTCTTCCATCCACATTTTGTTTGCCTTTTGCTTGCCTTTTGCCTCTGTCTACTTGATTTTAAACAGAATGACCAAAGTAAGTATTCCAAAATGCAAACTATGAGGGGACATGGGTCTTCTCCAGACCCCCTCTTGGTCACTGAGACTCCAGGGAATGGATTGGATTTGAATGTACACTTCTCATATTGTTTAAAACCAGTTAGTTTTCTAGCTCTGTATTACAGGTCATGGGTTTTGGCTGTTCCAGTATGAGATGCCAAATTCTTCCCTTGCATTTTGTAAGAAAGTAAGGTGTAATGATGTTCCTTACCTTGTTGCCTGCCTCTTGCTTTGTATCACTATGAAGCATTTTTCTCTAGTAAGTGCAATCCTGAGGTAGTAGCTCAGAGTACTGATGTTTGAGTACAATTTTATGTTTGTTATTTTAACACTAAAACAATTTGGGCCTGATTTTAATTATCTTGATTTAATTTCACACTAATTTAATTTTACATTGACTATAATTGTGAGAAGGTAGAGGTTTGTTACATTAATCAGGACAATTTTGATCCTTTTTTTGTTAACAAAAACTGAATGCTGTGAGCTAGAATCCCCCTTCCTGCTATTTCTGTAGGCAAGAGGGAGCTTGTACTTAGAAGGAAACCAGTGTAACAGCTCTAAGCTTTGTCTCAGTTTGGAGTCACTGTTGACATGGCAATGATAATAAGATTACGGGATGTGATTACTACTGTGACAGCAACTCATACAGACAAGATCAGCCTTTTTGCAGCCTAGCTGTCACCCGTGCTGCCAGTGGGATAACTGTGACAATGCAGAGCTCAGCAAAGGGGTGCAGAACACAGATGGTACATAGGACAAGTAGTTGAGTGTCCCTTGAACTGTATGGCCATAGCTAGACATTAACACTGAGGGTAGCAAGTGTAAATCCAGATTAGATACATCTATATACTGCACAGCCACATTTGTGCCTAAATTGTAGACGGTTTCTATTCAGAATATGAATGCTTACCACAGTAAAGTTCAGTTCTGTCTTAACACACATCACTATAATATGACTGCCTAAGTCTCTCATCTTTTTTTCCAAGTTTATGTCACCTTAACTGCCCTCAGCCTAGTCCCCAGTCTTAAAGAAATCAAGTAACACGGTGATGTTGATTAGCCTCATTCAAGAGGGAGAGGGAAGAAAGATGTATCCATCACCAACCTGAAGCACCAGGAAGACTGTACTCAGTACTGTTTCTTATCTCTCTGCTTTTCTAGGTCTGGAATAGTATTTTTCTACCACTCACAGAGATGTTATATGATATAGTTTGATAATGCCTTCAGTGCTTAGTATAGTGGTCCTGAGAAGATAAAGGAAAAGTCATACAAACAGACGGGAAGGCAAGACAGGTGCCATGTTTCTTAATGTGAATTTTGATTGTCAAATGGTCTAGATAAAACATCTATATTTTGTTGTGTCTTAATAATTTTTATTATTTTTCCACATGTACTCTTGGTTATTGCATCTGTATCCCTAAATCTGATCTCATTGTTTGATTCTCAGTTTGCAAAAAGTTTAACACTGTATGAGTTGTAATAAGTCTTCCACTCTCTCCTCTTGCACTTCACCGAGGTCTCAGCTTTTTTAATCTCACTTTTCCAAAACTGGGCAAGCTTATACACTTCTGGGTGAGATTATGCACTTCTGTTTATTGAGTAAGGAGGGAGAGTCAGAGGGAATAAGCACCTGGTTAGATTAATTTATTTAACACACTTGAAGTGCATTTTTATGGTCTGAGAGCAAAGGGGTTCCTTCCTCTCAGCTTGATAGCATTTCTTTTTCTCTGTGTGAGCAGAACCCAATACCTCCAAATGATTCATCAATTAAAAAAAAATGAGCAAAGGTTCCAGATAGTCAGTACCCTGTCAGTTTGGGTAAATCCTTCATCTTTGTTCTGCCCTGTCTCTCAGTAGAATTGAATACATGTATATCTCCCAAGATAAAAGACAAGAATGGAGATCGAAAGTTTCTTTGCAAAGAAAATAATGGAAAGTACATTCTAAAAACTGTTAAAATTTCTGGTGCTACTCAGAAAGGACAATGAAGGGTACAAAGAATGCCAGATAGGCAAAGAAGAAAAGATGAACATAATATGGAAAGATAAAATATAAGGAATTTTAGATTACTGACACAGAGAGCAAAAAAGAACATGTATAAGAAAGAATGAAAAGGAAAGTGAAAAACTGAGGATCAGCAACCACTCTTGGTGTGAAAGAAAATGTTTATCTGGAGATTCATAAAGTCTCTGAAAGGTAGAAACATCATAGGTGGTGCACACTGAACAAATTAGGTGAATGGAAGAGTGAAAAGCATTCTTGTCTGCAACGAGTTGGAGCAATGGACACAATGAGGCAAATGTCTCATTTATATACCATCATAACAGGGCATGGGATTTCACAACCTTGGAGAAGACTGGCCACAAGTGAGACCGGTTATAGCAGAGAAACAAATGAGTTGATTAACGTCAAACATTTTTTGCTAGTTTAAGTATAATTAAAAGACAGGATTTATTCATTGTCTTAACTTCTGTATTTGGACAGTTTTTAGAAGACAAAACATGGATATAAGTGACTGGCATATAAGATGAAGCTGAAGCAGTTTAGATAGGATATAGCTCAAAACGTGTTGTTTCTGGGTCTCTGCTAATCCATTTTAGCATTTCAGCTGATGCACTTTAGTGAGGCTGATTTAATGCTTCTCAGGCTTCCTTCTACCGCAATATCTGATCTCCTTTCCCAAGGTTATGTTTTCATCTCCAAGTTCCTCTGTGAACTGTGGAACTGGATAGAGAGCTTTAAAATCTCTGGACTCTCACGTTCATGTCTGAGCATCCATTCATGTTTATAGTATCCCCTAAGATAATTAATTTTTTTGTGTATATATGTACAAACACCATTTCATGGCCTTAAAAGGGGCTGGATCAATACTTTTATATTATCTTGGATAGCATAGTTAAGACATTTACTGTTTTCTCAAGGTATTGTCTAACACAAACATTCCACAAATGCTATGGAGACTTTTTTTTTTCCTTGAATGAAGTCTTTAGCACACTTTCTTGGATTCATGAGATAGAGAAGGGAAGAAGGAGAAGAATCATTGATTTTTTTGCTGTATTTCCTAACTGAACCTTGTGGGTTCCAATTCTTTACATGAGTGAGGGGGGAGGAATGAAGAGATACGACAAGAGGGTAATACCCATTCTGCATTAATAACTTATGAACATTTTGGCCTGTTTTAAGCAGATTTTACAGAAAAAAAAAAAAAAAAAAAAAAAAGAGGCTTTTTTTCACAAACAGCTCAGTTGAGGAAAGAGTCTCTACTTAGGCTGTCCCTGAGGGAAACTATACAAGATTGCAACTTCTCTTAATGCATATTTGGCATAAAGGAGAGAGGCACTGTAACTGTCCTAATCTGTGGGAAAATAGCTAATCAAAGATTATGCATTAATAAACATCAGTAATTCAACTCTTTGATCAAAGTTTCTTTCTTGAAGAAGTCTAATAAGTCTGACAAAGATCAGACTTAGGCCCCATACCTATAGTAGAAGTTAAAAATTCAAAGAAAATTGAGACACAAATTCATTAATGGCCAGGCTTCGTTAGTTCTTCTGTTTATGAAACTACTTGTCTCAATGAAGCAGCTGATGATGGGTTAGATAGCATTACTATATTCTGCTCTATATTAGGAAAGCTGTGAGAAGTTCAATTGTCAGAAGACTGATAATGGGTTATAATCTTCCTGATAATGGGTTATAATCTTCCTGACAGTATCTTAAAAATATCCAACACTGATCTAACTCTCTGCTTACTGAAAGAAATTTAGTAACAATTTAATGAACTTGTTTATTCTCATTGTTTATCACTTATCAATTCCTTCTAGGATTTTAGTTTGAATTTGCGCTAGTAGTGAATTAAACTAGTTTCCATCTGACAAAATATTTTGCTTGCTTTGATAAACTAAGCCTTCTTTTTAGAAAAAGGGAGCATAAATCCACCCACTGCCATGGGATCCTTACCTATTGTGACAGCAAGAAGCCCAAGAAAGGACACGCGCTACAACTACGATATTAAAATCATTAGTCTCAAGGAGTGATTCCTGACTTCTATGCCAAATGATGGCCAGTGATGTATCCACTCTGTTCATGTCTGTCACTGTTTAAGGAGGGGCCAGCACTTAAAGTGGATAGCAGATGCTCTCTGTTAACCCCTCCCTGCCATCCAGGAGGGGAAGGAAAGGAGAAAAGGGAGAGAGACTTATGGGTTGGAAGTTAAAACTACTTTAATTAAACAATAACAATGAAAAAAGACTCTAATAATATTAATACTAACACTACTAATAATAGAAATAAAAGGAAAAAAAATGAAAATCAATATTGAGCTTCCTAATGATGATCAGGGAATTGCAGGCCGCGACGGCTGGCACTGCTGCTGCGATAGGGTCTGCAGCCGACAGGAACTGGATTCAGGAATGCACAGATCATGATTGGAGGCAGGATAACAAGCAGGGTCCCACAGGGATGCCGGCTATGAAAGAAGAGAGACTGATCACCATAATCCCTTGGCTTTATACTGAGAATGACGTGGATGGGATGGAATACCTCGCTGGTCAGTTTTTGGTCCTTGTCCCATCCACACTTTTCCACGCGTGTGACCCTTTTTCGACTTTCCACCTGTTTATCACGAGACAGCCAGCAGTGACCTTGGTTCTCATAGGAATAAGCATAAACATGGGCCTTTCTGTATACCAATCCCACCGTTACTTCAGTAGTAACTGTAAACATCAAGCCTTATCTAGTCTGAAAGCAGACACTGTCTGAAAAACCTGTAACTGCACTTTCAGAAAGTGCGGTTACGTAGAACAAACTTAACTGAAGGAAAAACTCTAGAAAGGAGAAATGGTCCTTTTTTAGCCAAACTAGGACAACTTCTCACCTTCTCTTGAGCAGATTGGTGTGCCCTTTCTACGAAGCACTTGGTCCTTGGTTTCTTTGAACCTAAGATAAAACTCTCACATGTGTGTGTATGCATGGGTGGGTAGGAGACATAGCGGTGTGGTGGGTTGACCTTGGCTGGATGCCAGGTGCCCACCAAAGCCGCTCTATCACTCCCCTCTTCAGCTGGACAGAGGACAGAAAATATAACAAAAGGCTTATGGGTAAAGATAAGGGTAGCAAGAGATCACTCATCAATTACCATCATGGGTAAAACAGGCTTGACTTGGAGAAATTATTTTAATTTATTACTAATCAAATCAGAGTAGCTTAATGAGAAATAAACCTAAATCTTAAAACACGCTTCCCCTACCCCTCCCTTCTTCCCAGGCTTAACTTTATTTCCAATTTCTCCTCCTCCTCCACAGTGCCACAGGGAGACAGGGACTGGGGGTTGGGGCAGTCCGTCACCCCCTGTCTCTGCCGCTCCTTTCTCCTCAGGGAGAGGACTCCTCACACTCTGCCCCTGCTCCAGCCTAGGGTCCCAGGGGTATACATACAAGTGGGTATGCTTCAGCTTGCAGAACGTGGAGGTTTTTTATGCCATGAAACTGATGCAAATTAAGCATACCTTATGACATGGCACATGAAAAATGACATTATTTGAGGGTATAAAACTTCTGGCATAGTGCCAGAGGACTTTTTGATGGTGAACAATTCAGAGCTTGTTCCACTGTACTTTCTGGAAACTGTTGCTGGAGCAAACCAGTCTCTCAGAACCCACCCCAAATCCTGTTGCAAAGGAAATTAGCTGATTTGGTAGGTGATGACTGGATGAACTGACATCTGTGCAGTGAGGATGACAGGAGAGTAGGGGACCAGTATCTGATTTTGGCAGTGCAGGAACATTCATTGCCTCTTAGTAAGTAAAGCAGGGACCAAATGGCATGGCACTGCTTATGTTATTTAGATCCACAAGGCAAAACAGAGACCCTATCCAGATCCACAATGAAAACCATTACTGGCATGTGCTGTTCCATTCCCTATGCCTGAACATTGACTGAGAGAGTCAGCATAGCCAGGAGGATGCTTATAATGAAAAACAGGAATGACTGAAGACCGCTGTTTGAACTAATGCATTGACCCAGTTTTTCTTTCTAGGATGGATACAACCAAAACCCATATACCTTTTACAGCTGCTTATTCAGCATTTCTAGTAAGGGAAATTAATTTTGGTTTTAAGGGATAAATATTTAAGAAATATATAACTTCAATCAAAATTAATAAGTGCATTTAAATGAATTAGATGGTTATACTTACCTCTTCTAATTGCTTTAAACTGCAGTTCTTGAACATTTGTTTTTGGGTAAGTATTTCAAAATTAAAATATTTCAATTTTCTTTTTAAATTAATTTCAATTTAATCTTCCTCATTAAAAATAGTAAGTAATGTTTAGATGTTAAGTAGACTGCCCATAACTACTTATTTTTGGGGGGTAAAAAGTATAAATCAATACATAAACACAATAGTTGTCATGTTATTACCCATTATCACTTCAAAGACCAAGAGTAGGATGCAGAGAACAGATACAAGAGTATGACTTAAAAACTCTTTAAGTTTAGTTTAATTTTTTAAAAAAAGGGAAAAAAAAGGATGGAGAGGATGGTCTCTCAATCTTAATTCCTCACAAAGAAACATGACATCCATTAGAAAAAATTTCTGGATACACTTATATGTCTTCTACTAAAAGAATAAAAACCACTTTGCTTGTGGCTGTGTCCAGTAGATTTGGAGTTGGTTAAGGAGTTAATCTGCTCTTTCAGCACATCAACTTGTTACTTCTGCATTTACTGTTTGAACCGCAAAATTCCCAGCCTCTGATGAGATTTAGGGCTTAGTTGTGCTAGATGCTCTCCAAACAGAGCAGTGTCTTTAGTCCCATTGGTATAGGATATGGCAGGAATTAATGCTACCGGGAATAAGAGCTGTTAGTTTCATATGTCAAGACAATTGTTTTTAAAAAAAGAAAGTGTATCAGAAAGGGGATGTTATGGGACAATCCCAACTCTTATGTCAAATCATAGCCTCGTTCAAAACACACAACCAACACATTGCCTCAGGTAAAACATCCAGCTGAGTGGAATCTAATAAATCTTTAGATTCAGTCTATTATTTTTCTCCCTGAAGTTACTGTTAGTACTTGAGAGACTATAGTAAAAAAAAAAAAAAGATGAAGAAAAAATGCCTGCGTTTTTCAGCCTTGTTGGTAGCTTGCTGATTTTCCACACTCTGCTGTGCTCCCCTGCTTATCTTCTGTTCTACTTCAGCAGTTTTAACAGGTGTATGCGTGGATCATTGGGTTGGCTACTTTCCATGCGCACTGGTCGTGCTTAAGAAGGTGCTCTGCTATCTACAACATTTTGTCTTCTGTTGCAGAAATGGGATTGTATTTTCCATTAAAAAGCAACTTTGGCCTTAGAAAGATTCACCTAGAAAGCAACATCAAAAGAACTCTACTGGCTTGCCTTCAATTACCAAAGGACTGAAATTCATAGTTAAAGATAAAACCTGTGAAACCTGAGTTCAGCAGTGCTCTCTGTGGGTAGTCTTAAGGCAATGACAAAGCATAAGTAGGCAGCAGGGCTTTGATTTTTAGCTGTGCTGTCTAGTTTGTTTCAGTCAGCAAAGTAATATTCTTTTCATTAAATATTTAATTTGAACTTTCCATGTTTAACTGCAATTTTTTTAACTTTATAAAAAACCTTGTGTGCTTGGGGCCGTTATGACTGCACTATCATTTTGTGCTAAATCTGCTTGTTCTCTCTCTTTCTTTGTATCTCTTTCTTTCTCTCTGTCGTTTTCTTTCTTTCTTCCTCTTTCTTCCTTTCTTTGTTTTTCTTTTCCTTTCCCTTCCTTCTTTCCTTTCTTTCTTCCTTCCCTCCTTCCCTCCCTATTTTACTCAGCACCTCTCTCTCTTTCCTCTGTTTCTTCTTCTCATTCTGTCTTTCTCATTTTTTCCCTCCTCCTTCATTTGCTGCCCACACCTCTTCCCAGTTAACAGACCTCTGTATGTCCAAAGTCTGTTTGAAATAAAGTATTTTAAAAATACATGTTTTAGGAAAGCTTGTTCCCCTTTCTTTTCCTGTTTATTTTATTTTTTTCTTACCTTCAATGAAGTTACCTGACCCCTGTCTCAGACTTTATTGATAAAGACTGTTTGAGGGTAAGAAAGGTAAGGAGAAAATCCTCAAGAAAACACTTGATGCTGAGTCTTTTGATGCCAACAGTTCTTTGCTACACAAGAAAAAAAGACGAGAAAAAGACTGGAGCTCAACAGTGTATTAGGGCTAACCTAGATTATTTATTGGAGCTTGAATTTCTATCCTCATGACCTGTTTATTTGTTCTGTTTTCAGTGACATCAGTAATTCACAAAAGAAAGCAGATACAAAGGTGATTTTTATTGGTCATTTGGTGAATCTGTGAATGGTTGTGACTGTCAAAGGTTCCTTTTCAATCATACTAGCAATAATTTCTTCTGCATTAAGCAGTCCATTTGTATAAGTGGAGGTCATTAAAGCTCCTATGAGAATCTAGTGGAGTAGATTTGGATGAGTTCCACTTGGATACGTTGGTATTCCCCATGTCAAATGTGGAATATTACTTCTGAAAAATGTTTACAACACTGAAGATAAGGGAAGGAGGATGGTATTGTCATACTTTCTCCAAGGTTTTACATAACTCTGGTAAGGATTTATCTTATACAGTGTATTTCATATTCATTACAAAAAAAAAAAAAAAAAAAAAAAAAAAACTATACAAAATAATGTAATATCATATAAATACCCGCTGCCTTTATCTTCCCAGAATTTTCAGATGAAATTCAGTGCAATGTTTGCAGGAAGTATATTAAAATACTCAGTCTGAGGCTGAAAGAAGAAACAAAGATATTTTAGGTTATTGTTATGTCTTCCTACTTCAGGACTGGAAAGATGTCTAATATTGTTTATATATTTTTGAAGGACCTAGCTTACCACAAACTCCTCAGTTTTTGAGGGATGATGTCTTGGATTCTGTAACTTGGAAATCCTTCCCATCTGGATATTGAGCATTCTAAGTGGTATAAAAAATCCTAGGTCTCTGTTCTGGCATAAAGAGGGTTTGGAGTAACTCGACCCATGATAATTTTTTGGGTGTAAATGACAATAAATTTGACTGAAGATGTAACTGGGAACTATAAAAGGATTTTTCGTGTGTCTGAAAGCTTCCCTGATAGTGACAGATAAGAAATCTAAAATAAATACATGTATTCAGATTACTTTAAACAATGTATTCTGTCTTTAATATCTAATCATACCAATGCACACTTTATTGTCCTGGAAATCTCATATTTGAAAACATTGTTATTCATGTTCATTATGAACGACAAAGTCAGTTCCAAAGAGCTTGCCATCTAAGTAAATAAGACAGACACAGAATAGGGAATAACAAATACTAATACAATTATCTCATACTTCTATATAACTATGCTTTATGGGCCACTGCAGATGACTGTTGCTAGTTAAGGCTCTCTATACTTCACAGATAGACTCTAGCACGATACTGGGTCTTCTAATCTCAAAGTTTCATTCATCTTCCTCTACACCTGCTGATGTCTCCTTCCTTTTTCTACATTATCTTCCTCAAAGAGGAGTGGGGATAAAAACCACTTTTATCTGTGCTATTGCCAAACAGAATGACTTAGCAGTCAAAGAACAATTGACTTTCAATAAGACTTAAGCTCATAAATGTCTTTTACAAGTGCTTCTTGGCTATTCTTCAGTCTTATGCTGCCTGGTAAGTGTGCCTTAATATGTCTTTTCTGGCTAGATCAATCAAATTCAGAAATCCATGTTTACTGATGAAATCTGAAGATTTTTTCAAATTATGGAGATGGTTTGCTGTCCAGGCAAGTGATTCAAACAGTCTATTTTTAAATGTAAAATCACAGCTCATAAAATTGCTTTTAGGAACCACCTAATTACACTAGTGCCCATGTTCAATGTTTTCTTCATTTTACAACAAAAATTTCCTTCAGGATGTGTTGATATTAGTATCTATGCACAATATATTTGCTTACGTTACTTAGTATTAATTTATTATATTTGTTTAAACAAAATGGTACCTCAGTGGTATTAAATTATCTCTCTCCCATAAAATTCCCAGACTTGTTTAGGAGTTAGGAAAGGTTGGGCACCTTTCCCAATAGGCAGTCTGGAATTGAAGATTTTAGCTAATATTCTTATGCTTACTGGACTCAATGTCAGAGAACAGTTCTGGGCTCATTTAGTTGGCTAATACAGGTATGACCCATGTGAACTAACCTGTGGTTTCCATGCATACACAAAAGCGTATTGTTAGGTGGAAACTGGATGTTTAGCTTCCTTCTAAGGTCTACTGTTATTCATCTTCTTACTAAAGAAGATGCCCAAACTTGTCTAAGTTCCTGGAGCAGGTCTGACGGACAAAGAACAGGCCTGACATACAAAGACACCACAGCAGTCCAGTTTTTCAAAACACAGCTGACAGTGGAGCAGCTGCTTATTTCTGCCTAATTTCTGCATAGTAGCTGGGTGGCTGGAGCAGTCACCACCCAGCAAGAGACTTGAGACCTTCTCAAGCTCATATTTCCACTCCACTAATATTTCCAAGTGTGTATGTGGGAAACGTCTGAATGAGTCTGCTGACAATGAGCTATTGTGAATGTAGGAGCAATTGTCAGAGTTCAGAAAAAAACCCAACACCTACAATTTGCAGGAAAGTATAACCCAAATCTAATGAGCAACACTGAATGAAGTGTTCGTATCCCACAAAAGGGCAAGTATTCAAACATGTCTTGTTCATAAAGATTGTTTCTGGGAATTGTCTTGATCAGCATAAACACAAGATGTACCTTTCTCTTAGTACTGACTACAATAAGCCTAAGTGCCTAATCCTAACATCTTATGTGATCCTGTGGGGATGAAGCTTTTAGTTCTTAGTGCATTGTGGTGCTCTCTTTCCGGGAAGATTCATTTGGTCATCTTGGTCAGACAGTCTAGTATCTCTGTAGAGTCAACAGAGATAAATAATTACTTTTAAGACACATTTATCTTAGCTTGTCTGCATTTGCTCAGAAGATTCACACCTCAGAAATGACAATTCTCTTTACTACTTCTAAGGGAAACCTAACTTAGATTTAACCATTTAAATTTTACATATTTAAAGTCATGTCAATCCCTTTCCCTGAATATGACTACAGATGTCTAAAATGTGACCTTAAAATGTAAAGAAGAAAATCCGTGTCTTGAGCTTTCTGTGGCTATTTGGAAGATATAGGCTATGAACACATGGAATAAGTTGACACATTCATTTTCTGCAGCTATGGGTATTCCTTCAGTCTTCAAAAAAGGTTCAGATTCTTTAATGACTCATAATCAAACAACTAAGAAGTTGAAATTCCTATTAGATTAATTGCCTAAATTTCAAAAGATCTGAGGTTGTTTTGTCATCTGAAAGGTGATTTCCTAAGACTGTGTAATACCTTACATTAACTTAATAATAGCTTACTTGTTTGCAAACACCTGTGATCTTCGAATTTTCATCATATTCATTAATAGAGCTTCAGATGCTTAAAGACACTCTTAACGCACTCTAGAACATGTTAAAAACCAGCACAGAATAATAATATATTTAGTAGCAATTTACTTCTTTTATTTTCTTTTTACTACTAGATCAGAGAGAAAAAATTTCTAATCTCCCCATTCCTACTGCCTTGTTCTTTGGTGTTAATAAAAGCTGCAGATCATGAGAACAGAATAACTTCTATGGAAAAAAAAAAAAGGACAATGACAATTTATTTCCAGATGAGGCTCTTTAAAGTAATCTCAAAATCAGTTTCATATATCAGAACTTAGAACTCTAAATATGACGCTTACTTCAAAATACTGTAAGGAATATTTAGTATAATAACCAACACAGGACAACATTAACATAAATCAAATGATTAACTGAAATGTCTTGTCACTGCTTTTGCCATCTACTTGTTGAGCAACAGAAAATTGCCTGTAGAAGTACAGAAAAGTGAGAGAAGCACAGCAGGATTCCCAGAGGTGGAAGTTTTTCCTCTCATTACCACTTTGCCCCATTCTTTATAATTACACTTTGTCCAAAGATTTGGCATGTAAGCCTATCTGTTTTGATAGCCTTATTTCAAACTTGAGTTACTGGTGATGTTACTAGCCAATTCTCTCAAGCCCTACGGAGTGATAAGACTAATAGGAGAGAATGATGAACGAGTGTAGAGGCAAGGCTCTAGACTAATTATAATTTTTTAAAAAAGACTGTGAAAGGAAAGTAGTTCTTTGCCATCAGGGAAGGGAAGAAATATGAACATCTTTAGATCATGCAGCTCAGATGACTTAAGGCAATTCATAACCAACTACTAAAATAGAATATACTGTCAGCAAACAGAAGGAGTACAAGGTATGGTAACTGAAAACAGGTTTGTCAATGTGTCTTCCAAATTTAGTAGGGTAATAAAATTAATGTGTTAAACTGTATAGTATTCAGAAATATGGGTAAAGCAAAATTGGCAGTATGCTACTACTGTAAAGTAATCCTGTAAAGAAATGTAGGTCTCTCTTAAGTGACATTGTGTTTAGTAGGTTAACTTCCTGCCCTTTTTGTTTCAAAGACAGAGACCTGACAAGTGCATCTGGGCTTGACATTGAAAACCACAAAGGAAGGGCCCCACATGTCTTTGTGTTTTATCTTTCTGGAATCACAGCATTTTCATTGCCTAATGCTCCTTCAGTCATGCCATAATGTTCAGTCATCAAATGTCCATGGATCAAATCAGCCCTTCAGAACTAGTTTGTTTTGGTACAGGTCTTCCATAGCTATGCTTGTTTGTACAGTGAGGGACTTTATAAGTTTGACTGGATCAGTGGTTATTCAATGGGTTTTCCAGAGAATATCCTGATGCTGTTGACCAAAAAGAGGACTATATTCCAGTACAGTTGTGATCAAAACTCATGGTGCCAGGAAACACTGTGTAGTAAGCTGTCTTCTAAATGCAATGAAGCACAGATGAGATCTGGTGTAGAATCTAGTACAAAGACACAGAATATGGACAGATATAAGCTCAAATTCATGATCTTCACAACGATACCCTTTATAAGAGAAGTTCTACTTTTTATGAGTGGTCTTATTTCTAGAACCAAAAGTAATATTTATCCACTTCAAGATGCTTTACAATGCTGCTTGGATAAAGCGTACTTCATTTCTCATCCAAATCTGAGTTTGTAGTATTGTTGTGAGCTGGTAAAGATTTCTTTTTTTTTCAGTCCAAAAGTCACTGCACTTTACCAGCAGAAAAAATTAGTTCTTTGTGGGGTTTTCAAAAATACCTGGAACATGAAATAACTAGTCCTGCTTCAGTGATAAATTTAAGGATACTTAATTTAGGCTACCACACATAAGGCTACGGTACCGTCGTGAATGAGTGGTTTTAAGGTCGTACAAAGAATTACAGTCAAAGGTATTAGCAGAAACGGTTTTAATACGAATTGATAGAAATGCAACTTAACAAAGTTCGATGACAAGGTTCACTCTACTACTGACTATATGAAAGAGGTCCACACAGGAAAAAATCAAGTTAAAATCGAGTTAGAGTGGTTTACATAGAGACTGCAGGTAAAAGGGGCAGGGGTAAGGAAGACCCTCCTCTTCAGTCACAAGGTTCAGACTAGACCCCCTTACTTTCCAAACTCTTTCTCAGAGAGGAGTCTAGGTGCGGCTGGATCTCCCCCTAGTCCCAGACTTGGTCAACAGTTTATGTCTAATAGATAAAGCAGTGAGGTAGTTAGCAGTAGGATTTAGCAGCACTTTTCATTTAACAGCACTTAATCACTAATTAATTTTACATCTAGGAAGTATTATGATCATAACAATAATTTAAATTGCTATAGGGTATTTGATTTGATTCACACACGCATGCACACAAACACAGAGAGAGATATGTATAGACATAGATGTATAAAAGGATAAATATGTAAAGAAATAAATGTATAAAGATCGGTATACCTATCAGAAAAATTTCCCTCAACTTCAGTGAAATACTCACTTCAAACGCCTTGGCATTTCTCAATGAGTAAGGATTGAGTTTTGAGGAGCGAACGATTTCTTGCCCAGGCTCCATTGTCTGATTTCAGCAACGATCCTCCAAACTTCACCAACTTGAGAATTTTGTGAGTTCTGAGAGGTGTCCCACTCAGAAGAAGACACTAGTCACAGTCCGCTGTGGTCTAGGAGAGCTCAAAGGGTCTTGCTTAGGACCTCTATTTATAAGTTCACAAGATGATTGGCTTTAGTTATTAGTAATTTTCCATTCTGACCACAATTTGAGTTGGTAATTGTTGGAATTCCAAAAATAATTCCAGTAGCAATGATACTGTGATTTGGTTGAGCTATGATTCAGATAAGAGATGTACTGAGGCCTGTTTTGTTGAGCTGCAAGGCCTCTTTTTGCTCGCACTTCTAGCCTTCGCCAGATGACAGAAGTTGCCAGTACAGTCAGTATTATTCCATCCTTAACTGTGAGACAGTTTCTGGTGTGATCAAGGGATGCTTAACTGCCTAACTCATTACACAAAGACTAAGGCATGAATTTCTGAAATCGTAGCAAGACCCAGAAGAAAGGGTGGGAAATGCGCTACCACATGTACCTAACAAAACATTAAGGATAGAAAAGAGCTGTGTGTATGTGGGATGCACACATACTGGGAAAGCATCCGGTTTAAATACAGTGTCACTGTAGATTTTAGATATTAATGGTATGATGTAAATATCAGCAGCTTGGACTAAGTCTGGATTTGATATTGGCACTTAGTGGTCTGTGTTCAGAGAAAGGAGACAGTCCTTGCTAAATTGCCATGGTAATAGGTAGTGTGAAAAAAAACTCAGGTAGACAAATGAAAGCAGAGTCAGGGTGTGATTCACCTGTCTCACTATAATAATCTAGAGCCATTTTAAATACCTAGGGTACTCCTAATCTCCAGCTGTCACATCAGAAAGGCACGGGATTCCCACATGTTCTGGCTCCGAGATCCACATTTATACTTCAGGTGCATTAGAGTATCTCATATAATATGAAATAACCTATATTTAGGCAAATTAATCGCTCCACCAGACTCTTTCACTTCTTCTGTTTTATAGATCTAGGTATGCCTGTTCCTACCTTTATAGCTCAGCTTCTCTCTTCATGTTGAATGCCTTTCTGAAATGTTGTGCTTCCTCCAGCACCTCCCATTGCTTTTCAGTTGAAAGACTTACATCTCTGTGCAGATCAAGATTTTGAAATGCTTTGCATCCACCATAATCTGCTACATAACTGTGAACATTACTACCAGACAATGCTTCAAAGCTGTACCTCTGGCATCATTTCAGAAATCCATCTACCAAATCAGTGACTTCAGAGGTGAATCTCGAGAATATACTAGAACTCTAAGTAAATACAGCATAACTTAATATTTTTGTGCAGTTGATTTTAAACATGCATTGTGCATGCTTTCATGGTGATCTTACTTGGGATTTAAAAGTGTGTGACATACATGCCTACATTCCTTTCCTCCTCTCAGTTCTTGCTACCACCCCTCCTATTCCATCAGCTGTCAGTGTAATTTGTAGACTGTTTCACTGGTTAAGCACACTAACATAAATCCCGTCCATTTCCATGTCTTTAACAGGAGGAAAGTAGAACGTGAATATTGCTATATTGCAGAGATTGTAGTGGAGAAAAAAAAAAACACAGCATTTTTAGTGATGGTGAAACAAAACACACAAGCACTCCGGGATTCTTGTGTTCTTCAAATGAAACCTGTAATTTTAACAAGTTTTGGTTAGGGTTACAGATGAAATTCAGGCTCTGATATAGTTACTTAATGCATGAGGTCCCAGGGAGCTGCTCTAACTGTTAGGATAATATATGAATGACAGGATTCTATCACTGGCAGCTGTTCTACATGAGTCTTGTTATACATGGATGTGGCACTACATCCATGTCTAACAATTTGTCCTGCCAGTCAAAAATCTTGTCAAATATTGATCTGACATCAGATTCATGTATAACAAGATTTTTGATTGACAGCTGAGCAACTGCCCAGAACGAAACCAAAACCCCACTGTTTTTAAAAGCTGAGACTGACAGCCAGTAATCTGGCTTTTCTGTAACATTTACCCACATCTATAGTGTCTTGTATCTTTAATTTTATATAGAAAAAAAACCTTCAAATTGGTAACATTATGAAGATTGGATTTAGTTTCTCAATGAAATTTTAAAGAGAAGAGCTGGTGTAGCTATGTTAACAAATGCTATAGAAAACCATGCTTGGCAGCTTCAATTTCAGTGCAGACATCTGGGATATCAAAACAGCAGGAAGAAAGTGAAAAGGCCAAGGGGAATTAAGGTGATGTGTGTAGGAAAAACACGTTATACATGAGTTTTTAGAGCCTGGGTATTATCATTAAAAATCACCATCGGGATTTTTGAAGTTTGTGGAAACTTGACCAGAATAAGAGTCTCATCATTTCTGCTTGCTTGTCTCTTACAATATTTATGCTATTCTGAAGAAGCTTTCTGAGTTCTAGTGATTGGTAAGAGGAAGAGGAGGGGAGAGCAGTGTCAGCTTCACTAAGCTTTTGGCAGGCCTGTGCAAAGGACATTGTTGCAGCCATGAGACAGACAGAGAATAAGAAAGAACAAGAGCTAGAGTGAAGAGATTAGACATTCATCATTGGAACTGCCACAAAACCCAAATCAGTCAAGGTGTATCAACAGCACCAAAGAATTACTTGGGCAACATCACATCAGCCATTGAAAGCAACCAATGATACGGCTCAGAACTTTATTGCAGAAATGCCATCAACAGCATGAGTATAGTTTTGTATCTACCTTTAAAAATCACTGTAACTAATGCTGCCTGCTTTACTAATTTCAGGAAAAAATAAAGACATTCAAGAGAACTTGTGCCATGGAACAGTCACACAGAAGTTCCTGGTTGTTAAATAGAAAAAGGGCTAACAAATAGTTTTTCAGGTCAGCACTATAGACTAAAGTGCAAAGGGAAATGGCTGATGCAATCCATTAAACTAGACTAATTATGATGAGCAGTTTAAGACAAGTGGGAATCTTATTAGTGATGACAGTCGACTATGGATCAAGCTCTAAGGGATCTCACCTACTTCATAGGTTGCCTTCCCTCCCTTACTCACACTGCTTTGAAATAGTCTGACAACCCAAGGCTTCCACTACAAGGATACAAAGTAACCGTTAATGGAGCTTAACTGGCTGGTTAAGTCAGGTTTATGACTCCTTTGTGTTGTTCAAGTATTGCAAAGCATCCAGAATGTATCAAGTCTAAAATCCAGAGAGACAGATTTTAAACACATATAAACATGGATGCACCATTTCTTCTGTGCTTATCTTCAGTTTATTCGGCATTCTAAGCCACTTAAAAAAACATTAATTGAACCTTACAATAGCTCTGCATGCATTTTACTTGGGAGGGTTTTATGTCTGGTTTATGCTTCAATGAGCAGTTGCACAAGGACGAGACAGCTTGCTTGGTTAGTTCTGTATTTGCAATTATATATTTTTACATTATCAGTTTCCAATTACTGTTAGTACTCAAATAAACAGTTTAGACAGAAGGACTGGAGAAGAGAGATGTGCACAAACACAGGCAAATAGAAATGTATGAACATATGTATGTACATACAGTTCCCTTTCAAAATACCAGATTCAGTGGTGGAATCTGAAGATGTCCAGAGTCAGAAAATTATGGAACTGCAGAGCTTGGAGCAGAATCCAGCTTAAAATACTGAAAGCCAACTTTCAGCTTTGCTAACAAGGTTTAATGCTGTTAAGTTATGAGACACTGATTCATTGGTGGGAATATGAGTTACATTTATCTCCCTTAGTTACACAGGATAGAGGAAAAGTAGGAAAAACTCTTTGTCGGTATGAGGATTTTTGTGTACTGTTTGTGTTTTATTCAGTGCAATCCATTATTAATTCATTATTCCTAAAACATCCAGCAATGTTGAAACCAGCACTTTTAACTTCAGCCTGAGCCATGGTATCTATTAAGTGAGGCCTTTGAAATCTCTACATTTGAAACCACTCTCAAATCAGAGAATCTGGTAAACTCTCTAGTCTGTGCATATGTCTGTGAAAAGACTTACTTTCAAAGAACTGCATTTTTTTTTCCGCTGGGTTGAGGGTGGCTTCAACCTGAGTGCTGACACTTCAGAGATTTCCAAATAGTCAGATGTGGCTGAGGATTTGAGGTCATAGTTTATAGTTTCAACAAAGAATAAAACTTTCAGTTCCCGAGACTTTTAGTTATTTTTAAATTGAGTTTAAATCACAACATGCTCTGATACCATGTGTAGAAAAATGCACATTTTTATTTTAGATCTTGAGAGTGGTGAGTGTAACTAAAACACATAGTAAGCTATTGCAAAAATCAGAAAATCAGTGTTGTTTTTTTTTTAAAAAAAAAAAAACAAACACAACCTAAGACACATTAGTATGGACTAATTTATATAAACCTGATGTATTTCAAATAGTAGAAAACTATTTGAACAGCACAACCCAAACAAATGTTCTGGGATATTTTTGCTACATCTGGCAACACCCTGATCTAGCAAGGGCAGTAATTGCAGTAACTTTTTTCTATAGCTTTCAAGTATTCCAAATCTTGGAATACAAACAGGTGTATTCCAGGAGGTTGTCACAGTACGATTTTATTCGGAACTTCTTTATTTCTTCTGTACTGTGGGGTTTTCTCTTTCATTTTCTTGGGTTATAACTTCTGTCAGTTCTGTTTTATGGTTTTGTTTGTCTACAGAAAATGGAAAAAGTAATGATTGTGCCAAGAGAACTCTTTTTCTACCAATATCTATGTATCATTTTATACGACCATGAAGAATGGCCATTTATGACTTGCTTACAATAAAGACAATGGGCATGATGCTGATATCAGTTACACCAATGTAAAACAAAAGAAGATCCAGTGTATTTCACTGTAAAATTAAAGTAAGATTTGAAGAAAAGCTTTTCAAAATCTGACAGAGTATAAAAAAAAGGTTGTGAAAGTTCAAATATTATTTTTAATAACTAATTTAAAATTAGTTTAAAATCTCCATTTTCTCCCCTAAAATGTTCTAATTGGTCATAAAGGGAATAACACACTCTAGGCCTTTCAGTTGCTTTGAGAATATCAGATTTCTCATGCCTCACTATGTATCCAAGCTGTGTAGTTCTCTCACGACAGCTGCACATGCTGTCTTGAGTTATTAACTCCAGTAGGAAGCCTGAGGAGCTGCTGAGTAGCCTCCTCTCTGACAGGGTTTCTACACTGGCTTTGTTGGGCTCCTGCATGGGAACTAGAGGGTTTAGAAGCCATCCTCTTCATAAGGACTCTTTGGAAGCTTGATTCAGATGACAAAAAATTACTAGTCTTCTCACCCTGGTCTGGGTTGTGTTTGGGAAACAGAAAAAAAAAAAGAGAAAAAAAAAAACTCTTCTTGTGCTTTGGCCACATTGATATTTATGGGGATTGATTCTCTGAAAGAAAAAATTTAAAACTGCCCCATGAGAAGAAAGTTGACTGGGAAGTAAACTGTCTCTGTGACCCAGGGTGAGTTTTATGTGAATTTTCTCTCTTGTATATCAGTATAATGGTGGCAGTACTGCTTCTATAGGTCAGGTTGATAACTTCTGAGAATAATTACTTTTGGGGTACTGAGATACTGAAGTGATGGGTGTTTATATGAACTGATATACATGTTCAATATTTTAAATTTGCTAATTGAGCTGTATATCTGGCCAGCAAGTTGTACAATGGATGACCTGATTTTCGGTAGCTGAAGCAGAGTATGATGAAAACTTTGGAGTGATAAATTGTCTTCTGAGACAATGATAAGGTTTTAAAGTGATAAACAAGTCAATGAAGGAACTTAGAAGGTAGCTTAATTTCTTCACTACATCTGCATTAGAAAACTTACATTAAATCAGTTTTGGAAAGGATCTAGGTTCTTCCCAATGGTGGGAAAGAAAAAAAAACACAATAGGTGTAATGGCTTCCTAGCATATTTTACAAGCGGTTGGTTGATGCCAAGCTGCTGAAATTTGCTATGTCTGTTGCCAAGGCACTTTATTTCTAACTTTCTAGTCACAGGACACAGGTCAAATGGACACAGGATAATGTCCTTAACCAGGTATGTTGTGAAAACCATAGATATTCCCAAACATGAACATTTCCAGTGAGATATATAGTTAACATCTTCCTCCATAGTGTGTGAATCAGGTATTTTGCAAATACCCATTTTCCTTAGTGAAAGGACCTCTTTTTTTGTATTGCAAAATGTCCTTCATTCTCCTTCACTTACTATTGCTCATGCAAGGTGCTCATTTAAAGGAATTTATATGCACAATTAAAAAATAACTTACCATCTCAATCCTCTTTTGTCTTTCTTCCTCAAATAACTTTTGACATCTGGATCTTCTGTGGAGATGCAAAGCAGCTGAGTGTAAACTTCTGGCTGTTATCTTTATCTGGATAAAAAACTTTTCCCCAAAATATTTGTGCTGGTATTAACGCTCTCAGTAATACAAAACTGAAAACTCAGATAAAAGGGGCCTGGAATAAAATATATGCAGGAAAATATTATACAAGAACACCTGTGTCTTAAAGTGAGATGTGATAGCTTTTAAAAAAACAGACATTGATCAAATCTTTGAACAAATTTCACCTGCATATTCAATGGAACCTTATTAATCCTTTGCTGTTAAACTGAAGGCAAATGTAATTGGCGAAATTCTGGTCTTATGGAATTCAACAGCTAGCCCTTGATTGATTTCATTGGGTTAAAATTTTCAAACTGCATGTTTATGTTGATTTCATGTTCATTTGAATTTAGAAATAATTTACTGTGTAATTAGCTCTAGAATATTTCTGAACATTTAAATTGGAACTCATGTTAAAAAATGGAAAGCTGAAGCGCCTGCTATATTTTGTTCCTCTCCAAAGCAATGGAGAAAGGTTTGGCTTTATTGACTTTTTCATTCTGTTTTATGGATTGGTAAGAAGAATAGAAAGGGGCTCTACCTGTCTATTCAGCACTAAAAAGACATTACTTGCTACCTTGGCTTGGGACATGTGAAGGGTTAGAGAGCCTATAAAAATGACTGGAACTCAAAGATGAGACACTGTCAAGGTCAGCAACTGCTGCAGATGCTGATGAATCTATTTTTAGCTCCTGAAAAAGGAAGTTTTCTTGTCTATGCAATCATTTCAAATTAGTTTTACATAGCCATCTTTATAGTGTTTGGTGGTTCCTTGCCTAATTCTTTCAGTAAGAAAGTATGTCTACGAGTGAAATTTTGCTATATAACACATGGGTTGTGCTCATGAAATCTGGATAAGTATTTGGTAAAAATTATAATGGTTGAAAGAGATGAGTAATGTCTAATGGTAAGAAAATGCAATGAAATTTTTGGTAGAATTTATGCATCTAAGATCTAGTTATATATTGTATAATGTTCTGGGTAATCATTTTCAGACTTTTGAAAGTCTTATGATTCACTGTCGAGATATAAATGTTGGAGACATGAACATGTCAATCAAGCACTGTACAAAATGGAATTATGTTAATTCATATTAATTCAATGTCAATTATTAGAACTTCCACTCTTTCGTGTAAGTCCTTTTAAAAAAAACATAGAGAAAGGTCAGCAACAACAGAGGCAGAAAGTAGGGTTAATTCTATCAGATTTCTAAAGGAGTCATTCCTTTAGAAAGTTTTGATGGTATAACTTAAGGATTATTACAAATCAATTATTCCTGTGTCTGGAAGAAAATAGCATCTGTAATGTGATTGCTATGTCAATACTAGTCATGAATTAGGTTTGGAAGCATGTAGAAATGTAAATTTCTACTACATGCTGAGTATTCAACCTGCGACTAATGAATATTCACTTGACTCTTGTAACCTAACCTAATTACCCATAAAGCCACAGATAGATTTCACTTGACCCTAAACTTTAAACTGTTAGCTGCTCCTTTGCCTGATAACGAAGTGATAATGCAATTACTGGTGTCCCAAAGCAGAAAAAGGTTTGATCTCCAGTAACGTCAGTGAGGTGCGTAACATGCAAAAAACTCAATGGTTTTGGAGAAATTCCATTACATTTTTAATTGTCTGCCTAAGGAGTATTAGGAGTCTTTCAAGCATCCCACGAAATAATACCTACCCTAGGCTTTAGCAGTATCAGATCTAAGGGAAAGGAGGAAAAGAAAATAGATAAAACAATTGTAAGAGAAATAGAAAAAAATTCCCTTCACTTAGGCTTAAGCCAAGTTATTACATGTTTGCTTTCATCCCCTGCTTAAGACAAAATCCCTAATATCAGTGGATATGTGCCTGCATAAGAAAGGAGTCAAAATTAATTTGATCTTCTATTTTAACAGTGAGGCAAAGGTCTGACAAGAGAAATGCCCAAGTGCTGCAAGCTCTAGGTAAAAGAAATACATAATAAATAGAACCTATAACTTAGGAAATCTTAGGAAAATGGAGGAATTGTATCTGTACTTTCTGTATTTTCATATCACATCTGTATTTTGTAGGGAAGGATTTTGCCATCACACATTGACAACTAGGATTTGCTTCCATATGAGTAAAGATTTCCTCTGTGACCACATTCCCAATGACAGTAGACAGCAGCTGGAGATCAACAGAGTTGCTTCAGCCTAGCGTTCCTCATGTTGGGCTGGCAGATACACAAATATACACCTGCTTTTTCTTTGTGGACATGATAAGAAGATGATTTTCTCCTCTTTTAAGTTGTAACTTCATTTTCTGCAGTAGTAATGCTTGTGGAAATTGCTCCTAGCCTCACCCTCAGTCTTCCCTGCTTATTCTTTTTGAAGGGTTATTTTTCCACTAAGGGCATTTCTATGACCTGGTCCAACTCCTAGCATGACTGAGGAGAATGGTGGCTTACAGCACAGAGAACGAATGACAGAGACTGGAAGAGTCTGCAAACTCATTTGTGAGGAGATTATGTGACTCCTCTCCTTCTCTAACACCAAAATTAGGGAGAGATCCAGACTCACTGTTCTCTTACTTGTGTTTCAATCATTCTGAGAACCAACAAAAGTACACTTCAATCCTGCTGGAAATGAGAAAAGTTCTGGCTTCAGCTCACCCTTATTATTCATATACTGTAAATCTTCATCTTCTTTTTATAAGCTTTCCTTGTTTCTGTTTGTTCTACTGACAGTGATAGGTAGTGCAAAAAGCACAAAACACCTGAAATATGTTTGTGAATTCTTAGCCCAGTGAACAAAACTGCTACTTTGCGAGGGGTACAAGTGTCAAAAATGCTTTTCTGGCCATTTGCACTAGAAGGAATTAAAACAGTAAAGCTGAGGGATGATAAAAACCAGGATGACACTGTCAACTTCTCTGTCACGATTAGTACTGCTGGAGTGGCAGGCTGTTCACTTGTTCCCTAGAGGAAAGTCAAGGATTGCTGTCTTTCCTGCTTTTCAGATTGGATAGAGAGAAGTTTACAAAGCAAGTGCTTATGTTTTCCCTTTTTAAAACAGGATGGCTCACGTATGCCATGATTCCAGGCACTGTAGTGAAAATACAGTACAGATCCCATGAAACATCAGGAAATAGAAGCTAGTAAAACTTCTGGGTTTGTATGTCTTGAGCTTCACATGAATAGTAACAGGAAGAGATAACAAAAACCATTGTCAAAGCGAAGACAGCATTCATCCATATTTGGGAGAAATGGATCAGTTCTATAGCTTCACAAAAAGAGTGTGTTATCCAGGAAATTCTTGATTGCTCAACAGCCTTGTACAAGCCTTGCCTATAGACCAGGGTTAATAAGAACTGACAGGAGATGACTTCATTACTAAATAAAGTATTCCTCTTTCTGCCCAGTTTAAACCCTCTTCTACAGGTGAAAAATATGCTTAATTTTGACAAAGTTTTGCTGAAAGCACATATGTAAGGTGATGTTGAAAAACAGAAAGAAGTGAATGAGTTCACTTAAATCAGTAAATTTCAATTATACTGCATCTGTTGCTTTAAAAAAGCAAATGCAGAAATCTAAGCATAATGGTTTGAGGATCTCTGGCTGCTGACGAAAATATTTTAAGAAACAATGTTACTAAAGACTGTGGGTCAAATTCAGATTTGGTGTGGGTGGGAATAACTTCCATTGCCTTCAAGGAAAATTGCACTAATGTAAAAATAAGTGTTGCCATATATGTCACTTTCCTTTTAAGCTGAATAACTGGGAAATTATTTTAAAAGTAGGAAAGTTTTCAGATTACCTGCTGCAGATGTTGAAAAGATGCATGTAGTGTTCCAGTCGGTAATTTATGGAGAGGTACTTTTGTATTTAATTAGTTAGGCGTTTCAAAAAAGATACTCTGACCTACAGCTAAAATAGTTGTGAATCCTTCTACTTGTAGACAACAAGATGCCTCCTGCAATTATTTATTTTGTAGTGGTTTCACAAAGTGACTCTATTCTCTCTGCAGGCAAACAAGAAAGAAAGAAGTAAAAAACCCCAACATTTAAAAAACCCCAAGTAATGTTTCAAGGTCAAATAATTCACCTTTTTCCTGATGTAGCAAAATCCACTCTCCTTAGCCTATGTAGATTTATAAACCTAAAGACAGAATTCGTAGGGAAGGATGTTAAGAGTGCTCTCCTCTATTATTCAGAAGAAATTAACGTTCCAAATAGAGGAGAAAAGATATCTTTTTCACAATTGAAGATGCCAACAGGCTGTTTGATATTCAATTTGGAGCACATAATCTATCAAAGATGACAGAGGACTCTCTCTCTACAGATCGTCTTGCATACCATGTGAATAAATTCCACTGGTTACCTCTGGAATCTATCATGTGGAAGAAGAAAGATAAAGATTCCTCTATTTTACCAGCCTCTATTTCCCCGGAGTTCTTTAGGGTTACCCTAATAAACCCCACAACACAATGAGTTATGAATTAAGACAGAAATTAGCTGACACAACCTCTTATCACGCTGCAGTAATTCCCTAGGATGTGTGACCTTAATCTAGATGGGACATTACAACACCTAAAGAAAATGTTGTAACTGGGAATAAAAATTATTTACATGGGCTCTCTTCCTTTCTTATGCAAGTCTACTTAGAATTATTATTTCAGGATTTGGGAGCATTTGGATAGGTCAGCATACTGCACGACCAGTTTGTACGGATAGGAAATATTGAAAGCAGCATACATTGTGTCATTTTGTTCCCTTTCACAAATTTGCAAAGCATTGGAGTTACTAATGCCTGCAATATTCTTCCTTTTATGAAATTTAAAATAACCCCAATATGTCCAATCAAAATAGTAGATAAATTGTAACATTAGGAGATAATCTCATGTTTTGGCCAAAAAGGCTGTCTAGGTGGAGTATGAAAGCTTTCTTAATTTAGTTGACCTTTTGTGTTGTTAGGTAGGAGATCGGACTAACTGGAGTGCATGTGCCTAACCTGATGTTCCACCACTGTTTTATTACTATGGAAATTTTCCCAGAAATATTATAAATATCGTATCACATGTAAGTCATACATAGATCAAGGATTTTAATTAAATTAAAAAGAAAAAAAGGGAAGAAAATTTTGCAGAAAAGACTGTGGTTTGCTAGCTTTTATTTTTATTTTCTGCTGGGAAAAAAAAATGAAAGATTTAATCTCAGATTGTATTCATATTATTTTGTTTGTGTCTAAGGTCATAGGAACAGTACTTTGTTCCAAATAGACTTTCAGTTACTCGATGGCATGCACTCCTCATCTGGACAACAATTCCCAAAATACATTCTGGAAAGTTCTCTGACTGAATCACCCAGTGCTTTAAGGAAGCTTGTCTGTGATGCATCACTAATTGTTAAGGTAAGGTAATGAAGGCAAAAGAAATAAAAGATGCCACTGTGTTTTAGGTAGGTGAAACTAACTTTATTTTGGGTTAAGTTGACAACGAGATTCATCTACGTGAAATGCACAAAGCACCAGGTGCTTTATGTTTCATTTCCCTTTGTCTTTCAACATTTTCCATCCTAAATCTCTTGCTCTGCCAAAAAGTCAGTTTTAAATGGTTTTCTTTGGTTTTCATTTGTTCTAATTATGAAGAATTCTTGCCATCCTATTAAATATTTGGCAGAAGTTACTGGATTAAATGGCTCGTTGATTATTTTTTTTTTGTTAGTCTAGCCACTGCTACTAGTAAAGCGTACACTCTGTCTCCTAAGTCCAAATGAGGACACAGATTTAGCAGTGAAGAACCTCTAGGTAGGTTTCTTTTTTTTTCTGTAAGGACATTAAGTATTTTACTTGATCTCTCAAACATATTTTGAGCATGTTCTTTTTTTTTTTTTCTTGATAAAATAACTACAAAAAAAAGGTTACGGATAAATGTGAGTTCTGTAGGTACAGGGATGCCATCCAGAGGGACTTTGACAGGCTTGAGGAGTGGGCCCATGTGAACCTCATGAATTTCAAAAAGGCCAAGTGCAAGATCCTGCACCTGGATCAGAGTGATCACCAGTACCAGTAGAGACTGGGGGATGAATGGATTGAGAGCAGCCCTGAGGAGAAGGACTTGGGGACACTGGTGGATGAAAAATTGGTTGTGAGCTGGCTGCATGTACTTGCAGCCCAGACGGCCAACCATATCCTGGGCTGCATCAAAAGCAGTGTGACCAGCAGGTCGACGGAGGGGATTCTGCCCCTCTGCTCTGCTCTCATGAGACCTCACCTGCAATACTGCCTTCAGCTCTGGGGTCCCCAGCACAGGAAAGACATGGACCTGTTGTAGCAGGTCCAGAGGAGAGCCATGAAAATAGTCAGAGGGAGGGAACACCTCTCCTGTGAAGACAGGCTGTGAGAGTTGGGGTTGTTCAACCAGAGAAGAGAAGGTTCTGGGGACATCTCATTGCAGCCGCAGCTGAGCTCCACGGCAGAGGTGCCTGATTCCAACTGTGCCACAGCCTCCACTCACCCCCAAAGAGGCACGCCACGGCACAGGCTTCACTTGCTAATTATGGATGTAACAAAGGATGGACACACAGAGAATCCACACCTGAAGTTCGGGACTGTTCCAAGCCAAACTATTCTATGTTTCTATGTATTCATGCTGAAATTTGGAACAGATACTGAAATGGACATTTAATTTATTATTTTTTTTAGTTTAGTGAATATGTATTACTGATGAACAACCACAGATTGACAGTATGAGTTGAAAAATGTAGAACTGACATTGATACTAGAGAAAATACATGAAAATTATTGCTGGCATTATCTTTGCTCCCTGTACAGTATGGCTATATTTGTGATGCTCTACCAACCGTCACCCTGGAATATAGAATCTAGCTGCTACTTAACTTTAATTTTTGAGGTCACTAACAGACCTTGTTAAATATCCCATAACATTTATTGTTATCTCAACTGAAACGGCTACCCTTTTGTTTCCAGAGTTTCTTTTAAGGTAACAGAGCAGTTTTATTCTGCTAATATAATATAGTTCTGTCTGAAGTAGCAATAATTTCATCTCTACCGGTAGTAGTTTCCTTAAGAGTAGTACTTTCTCCATTTTATCTATACTATACAGTTTCTTTTGTTTACTTCTTCAACTTTTCATATCTTTTATCTAGTGATCTAAAGAAAAAGTCTACCTTCCTGATCTGCTTCTAACTGCTATCATTTGGCCCAGCTATCTTAATTTTGCCTAGTTTACTGAAAATAGTTCATAACACTTGGCAATTCTAAAATCCCACACTCCAGCGCTCTTCTTACAAAGCCTCCAGGAGAAACTGTGCTACTTAATATCTGACCTTTATTTTCTCATCAGAGCCTTGGAAAAAAAAAAAAAAAAGCATCTCATTTCTCCAGTTACCAATCAAAGCATTTCCTTTCATCACTCCTGCCTCATATGCCACCTCTCCAATCAGCAACCAGTAGCTGTTCTTGTCTCTCTGACCATTGCTCATGACAATATCTCAACTGATTTTAATTTCGGCACAGTTCCAGTGATAGTACAGAAATTGCTTTCCTTCATCTAGCTAACAACATTCTTCTTGTTCATTTCTCCTTTCCTTCTAGTTGATCTTTTAACACTGTGGACCACAAATGCTTTTGCTCCAGTTCCACAGACATCTATTGCTCTCTCACATACATAAATAAGCAACAACAACAACAACAACAACAACAACAACAAACCCTATCTTGTTCTGATTTTTCTTTTTTTTTTTTTTCCCCAAGACTTTTCTCTACAGAATTACCCTTAGCAACCTTCATCATTTGCTTCTTTTATCCCTCAGTATTATGTCCTGTACATAAACTTGCTAAGGAATCATTGTGATCTCCAGGATCTCATCCTATTTCTTAAGACTTATATCACTTGGTAGTACAGATTTTTCCAGTTTGGGTTCTGATCTTGTGTTTCAAAGACTGAGTATGGATTTGGTATTTATGACATCCCTATCCTACTGCACCCCTCATAAAAGACTGGAAAGCTGCATAAATTATTTCTTAATAGGTAGAGAGTAAGTATATTTAGTCCTTTTATCTATAGGAAATTGAGATGTGACATTCCAGACTGCAAGCAGCCTTTTTAACTTCCTTTGCATTCAGGAACTTAAAACAGTCCTTTCTAAGAAAAAACAAGCAAACAAACAACCCAACATGCTGCATAGATTTTTTTTTTGTTTACATAAGTCTTCATAATTCAGACATTTGGGGTCTTCCGTCAAGGACATCCACTGTATTATTCAATTTTAAGAAGACCTGACTAACCAGGAATAGCGGTAGCTTCTCTCTGGATTGCCTAATCGTCCAAATATTCCCACATGATGGGAATAAGTGTTTACATGACTCAGCCAGCATTGCCAACGATTATCTTCTGTTGAGGCTGTTGCAGGGAATAATTTAGATTGTATTGAGAAAGAATGAGCTAGATAAAAAAATAAAGATTTGATAAATTTCCACTGTGCTCTTCCTAGGCACACAGTGGGATTCAGAGCTCAGAGTTAGATTTATGTCTTCCCACATAGGACCTGAAGAGAGCTAAGCAACTCAGAATTGAATCCAGGAAACCTCTGGGCTGCCCCAGGAGCTACCTTGATGTAAGCACGGGAATCACTGATGACAGATGTATATCTAACAGCCTGACCATCTCTGAAGTCTGCTGACTGACTGAAAGCTTATCGGAAGATGCCTCCAGCCACTTACGATCGCTAACACAGTACCCTGTCTAGCAGGTAAGTTGCTTACTTACAGCTCCTCTTTCAAGCAATGAAACAAGATTCTCCCCAATTGCCCAATTTGGTAGGATTGTCTAATAGACATTTATAAATTGGGAATTCTCTAGGTTCAGAAGGGTTTTCTGAGCCTGAAAGAGACAGACTCACCTCTCTCCTTCCCTTCAGGCTTTTATATAGAGTGAGTTTAACAAGATCCCCTCTCTGTCATGTTAAAGCAGTTTCAAGATCTATGGAGGCAGAAATAGAAATGTATATGGAGTGGTCCTATCCTGTAGATCATAATGCTTGGGGTTCTTGTGTGGCAGGTTAAAAAGTTTACCAGTTGCATCATGTAAATATATAGAGAGAAACTAAGTTTGGGGTGGCTAAAAACCAAAACAAGTTATTACAAAGTCAACAGCCAGCTGAACATGAGTGGGCAGTGTGACCAGGCGGCCAAGAAGGCCAACAGCATCCTGGCCTGTATCAGAAATAGCGTGGCCAGCAGAACTAGGAAAGTGATCGTCCTTTTGTACTGTGTGCTGGTAAGGCCGCACCTGGAGTGCTGTGTTCAGTTTTGGGCCCCTCACTACAAGAAAGACCTTGAGGTACTGGAGTGTGTCCAGAGAAGAGCAACAAAGCCTGTAAAGGGCCTGGAGAACAAGTCTTATGAGGAGCGGCTGAGGGAGCTGGGGTTGTTTAGTCTGGAGAAGAGGAGGCTGAGGGGAGACCTTATTGCCCTCTACAACTACCTGAAAGGAGCTTGTAGCGAGGTGGAGGTTGGTCTATTCTCCCCGGTAACTAGCGACAGGACAAGAGGAAAGGGTCTCAAGTTCCGTCAGGGGAGGTTCAGGTTGGATATTAGGAAGAACTTCTTCACTGTAAGAGTCGATAGGCATTGGAACGGGCTCCCCAGGGAGGTGGTGGACTCACCATTCCTGGAGGTGTTAAAAAAATATTTAGATGTGGCACTTCAAGACATGGTTTGGTGGGTTTAGTGGGCATGGTGGCATTGGGTATACTTGGTTGGACTTGATGATCTTTGAGGTCTCTTCCAACCATAATGATTCTATGATTCTATGAAGTGCTACAATC
>NW_009612293.1:40463-41268 GCF_000690535.1 Cariama cristata
ACAAAATACTATTGGTCTGGTCATAGACTAGTCATATCTGTTTCACCTAGCCATTGCCCTGATGCTGAGAAAATTATGCAGAAATTGTATACTTCTGTACTACTTGGGAAAAGGGTGATCATTCTGGAGATGTCTGCTTTACAGTTTATGGTTGTTTTGCTTTGGAGACACTGCTTGAGGAATACCTGGGAGTGAAATCCAGCTGATTACATGCAGAAATGTGCAAGATACAGTGAATTGCCCAGGAGGAACGAGTGCTTCTAAGGAGCAGTTCAAAACACCATCCTGAGGTAGATGTCTAAAACGGGTCTGTTGTATTGCATCCTGAACCACCATTTCTCTCTCATTGGCTATAAAAGGAAATAGATGTAGATACCTACACTGTAGGGTGTCTGAAGTAACAGGAGAATCCAGATCACAATATCTGCCAAAACAGCTACTAATCTCTAATCTACCATGTCACTGTAGAATCAAGATACCTATACCTGTCTGGATTACTGACTATAATTACCATATATTATTCTCACCGTTTAAGGCTGGGCCTGCACTTAAAGCGATGGCAGATGCTTTCTGTTAACCTCTTCCTTTGCCAGTAGGGGAAGGAGAGGAAAAAAGAGAGAGAGATCTATGGGTTGGAAACTTAAAACAAACTTTAATAAAGCAATAACAATGAAAAAAGTATAAATAATATTAAAACTAACACTACTAATAATAGAAATAGAAATGTACAAAACCGATACTGCTCTTCCCGACGATGATCAGGGGACCACGTGCCACACCGTGGCAGCTCGCAGTGCTCACAGGG
>NW_009612294.1:0-10148 GCF_000690535.1 Cariama cristata
ATAGCCCTGTTTTGGCCAAACCAGGACATCCACTCATTGTTCAGATCAGGGACCTGGTTAAAATATCTATTCTCTGGATCTCATGTAAACATTTCCTTCTCTTGGAAATCAGGGAGCAGATGGGAGGAAATTGTGCACACTAGGGCTGTGGTTGTAGCTTACAACCTGATCCGAGGAAAATATTCTTAGGACTTTCAGGACTCTTCTATATTCTCCATGTACAAGGCCCGTTTCTTACTTACTTCAACTTGGAATCACGTCTTTCTCTCAAGATCAGCTGCTTCAAACCATAACTCATCAAACCTCACTGGCAATTGCCAGGTTTCCTGTCATGAACTGTGACTTGTGGATAGGGGGATCAGATAATCTTAAACAAAATACCTTTATTTCTAAAAGGAGCAACAAAACTTCAGAAATCAACAAACACCAGTATATCTACAGTATAATTTATTCAAAATTTAACTATCCTTATTAATAATTCACAGAAACCACATATAGTTTTTTTTCCTATAGTATCACTTCGTAATGGTCAGAATTCTTTCACTATTCAGGCTTTCAGCCTTGGCAAAATGACTGAGTAACTTTATCCAAAGCCTGAATTTAGCTTTCTCACAGCTATTAGCTTGGACGTTGTCCCACTTTACCAGATGTTTTATCTGGATCTATTGTATGGATTCACTTGTTAATTTTCTAACAACCCTGCCAGTAAGTCAAATAAATCATGCAAGAGTAAATGCTCAAATACTCCAATATAACTTTACAGTAACACAATAACTAGTGTATATACAGAGTTAATGTATTCTCATTTATATGCATCACTTTCCTCCATCCACCACTGTAGTGTTCATTGTACACAGTTGACATCCTCAGCATTTTCATTAGCAAGAAAGATGTCTCACTGGATTTGGATTATCTGACATGAAACATCATGAGATTTCAACTGCCCAACAGTATCTATTCTTTATAGGTTGATATTCCCTCTTTTATCTGCAGAAAACTCTGGTTTCAAAACCTGGTTAGCACAACTAAAGTGTGCCGGTTTCTTGTAGCCAGCAATACATGGCATATATATGCAGTTAGTACCACATCCAGATGCCTTAGAATTCTTAGATCAGACGAATGTACTTGCAGCTAGGCAGACAGTGAGCAGCTTTCAGCACTCTGCAAAAACGGCTCGGATTCAGTACTTGCAGATTAAAAACAGAGAATCTTTACCCCTTTGTCACCATGGTCCATATTTCTGGGATCCTCAATTAACAGCAAAATGAAGCAGCTATAGAAAATGTTTTATCATCTGAATAAACAGAGCTTCTTTACACACAAACATGTCAATAGTATTTTAGAATGTTACATTGCATTCTAATGGTTTTCTTCACAGTGATGAGATATGAGTATTTTCCAAGGAATCCTTTATCTAATCTAGAAGGATCATCATTCCAGAACCAAATTTCTTTAGTTTCTTTGTGTTAATTTATTCAGAGCATACTTAGTTTGACCATAGATCTAGTATCTTGCTCTTGATGGGTCAGATTTGCAATTCATAAACAGCGAAATATGGCACTTCTACAGCAATATTTACCGGTGGTGTTCAGAATACAATCTTCACAGAGGTAGATCAGATAGAAGAATCATAATAACCATTTTTGACCTTGGCATTTTATAGATATAACTTAAGTCTTAAATTCTGCTATGTACTTCGAACTAATTTAAGGAAGCCAGTGACAATTCATTGAGACTCTTCATTGCAGAGCTGTCAAAGGTCTTTTTGCAGGTGTAACATTGGACACCCAAAACCATGTTAGCTGTCTAGCCATTTCATTCAAGCTTGTTTTGAACTCATAATCTGTAGATCTCATACAGAAAATTTAATTACCTGCATGCAAAACACTAGTTGTCCAAACAAGTAGAGTGAAGATCATTTGTTAAACCATAATAGTCCCAAAATATAAACTCTGCATATTGAATACCTATTGTATCAGCTATATCTATCATACTTTTAAATTAATATAATAACCCTAATGCACATGAATGGAATTCTGCCATTGGAAACAGGTAAGAAGCATTATTGGCTGAGTCTTCCTTAAAACCCCTTAGCAAACACTTTTCAATACATAGGGGTTAAGAAAAAGAAAGAGGAAAAAAAATTGTTTCTGCAGCTGACCATAAAAGAAATCATATTAGATTTGTTGTATTTTCCAAAAAATTTCTACTCATGACAGGACCATATTTGCATTCAGCATCCCTAACTGGTTGCTATAAAAGGATGTGCAAAATGGGAGCACTTTCTTCAGCCACTAAAGGCTGTTTATCCACATTGATATTATAAGATGATCCCCTTGGAGCTAACTAAAAATATATTGTTTCTCAGCATGACACAGTATCTTTGGATAGGCCTCCTCATGTCCCACACAGCAGGTACGAAAACATAAATCACGTCCTGCAAATACCAAATAGATTCTCTGTATTCTTACTCAGTTGCAGAGTCTCATTTTATCACCTCAACTAAGTACTCTGCCTTCATCAGTTGTGTTATCTGAGTTCTGAAAGTTTACTTTAGGCCTTCCATCTTCCTCCTTGAAACAGCCCTATTTTTCTCTAGGATTCTTTATAAGTGCAAGAAAAAGTTTCCCATGTGATGTCTGCTAGGGGTTGAGTCAAAAGTTTCTGAGTTACATTCTGGTCTTTGGGATTTACAAATAACAACAAGCTTATCTCAAATTGTCACACACAGCTTGTGCAAACATCCCTGGGCATAATCAATGTCATTTATTAAAAATGATTCAAATAATTTACAATTATATGTCTAAGGAATCTATCTAACCAGACAATTAGAATTCTTCATTCTCATTTGTTTCTCATCTGTGAGCAGTTTGAAATGACTGATTTTGTATTGAAAACAGGGCAGTGACCAGTGAAAACATCTGGGAGTACTTTAACAAAATGTAATTCTCTTAGGTTGTTTTACTAATACCCACTCATTTAGGAAGTGGTGGATCTTTTTCATAATGAAATTCAACAGAATAATTGACAAGCCACTATATAGTACCAAATTTTGTTCTTAAAACTAAGTCCAAAGAAATCAATTAATATCAGCTCCCTAAAATAATTAACTCAACCTTAAAAATAAGTGGCTGAAATTTATCAAATCTTTTCAGCTTTTGGTGTTCAATGTTAATTTGTTAAGGGATATTTAGCATGAATTTGCTAGAGAGGGGTTATGTCAGCATTTCCTTGCATTGTGAGTGTGCTTCTTTGAAATGATATTCAAAGCAAAAGCACTAATTCTACATAGAAAAGAAAATGAACTGTTTATTTCTAATCAATTCCTACTGAATTTATTATCAAATTTTAGCAATAAATAACAATAATTAATATCTGACATTTATTAGCTATAGATTCCTTAGATCATTACAAATCTTGGAGCTTCTTAGACTTTTACATTCAGAGCTGCACTGGAGGAGGAATTAAATTGCAGTCCATGCAAGAAGAAACAGCAGAAAGCATTACTGCAATCAGATCACATATTAATCCATGTTCCTTTAGCAGAAAACACTCTTATGAGGTCGTGTTCCTCATGATCAATTCTTTGACTGTAAGCTTATTTGCTAGAGGAGACTGTAAGAGCACATACATTGATCTGTACATATCTCCCAAGGACCTCTATCAACCTTTCAATGTCCATTTGGTTCCTACGTGCTTCAAGGAAACACCTGGAGTAAGGTACTCTTGTCTGAAAGACAGTTGGAAAAGCCCCATAAGTAGCAAAGAGAAGGTGAAGGTTTTAGACATATTCTCCGTTCTTGTTCTCAAGCCAGACACTGTAGACTGGCATTATAGAGTGATATTACCTGATCCTTTGTAAACAGAAATCACTTCTTCTGTAGCAACCTCACCTTATATTAAGGTTTCATTTACATGTGGTTTTAAAAATGATTGGATGTTTGAAAATGTGGTAAGTTTTTACGTGTTGCCAGAGTACAACAAGTTACATCTTAACTACAGCAAATAACCACTTAGATGTTTTAATGACGTTCTCAATATCAGCTTAAATACACCCTGCTGATACCTTTTATGTATTTACCTTTCATAATTCAAATCTGAAGTTAGAGTAATCACTGAAACCTCTAAACTGTCTCTTTGGCAATACTGTTATTCTTAGACTAAGAGGACTACGGAATAGGAAAGAGCCAGGTATTTATTCTGTCTCCTGTAGGCTTGATCTATTTGTACTAAAATGAAGTTAAAAATTGACAGGACAAAAGTGTCAAAGGTTGGACTTTAAGATTCTGGTATGAAGGCAAGGAGGTGAGGAATTTTTTCTTCCAAACGAAAGGCCTTTTACAAGTGAAGAGAAGTAGAACACTATTGTCCTGGAAAAAAAAAAAAAAAAAAAAAAAGTTAATTCAAAACAAAAGAAAACAAAAAGACAAAAACCCCAAATAAAACAAACAAAACCCAAACCAGACCAAATCCACCAAATGCCCCAAAATACTACGTCTTCCAGAACCATGAAAATTTTGATTCAAGGCAGAATGTCAGAAATTTTTTTTGTATGAAATTTGTATGAAATATCCAAAATTTAAATTTTCATCTGAGATTTATTCACATTTATCAAGAAATGTGATAATAAGGGAAACAAACATGGTATTTTTCAAACTATCTAAATTGTCAAGAGAATAGTAAGTTTTAAACACATCAACACTTAAAAAATAAGTTTTTGCCTTTGAAATGTGAGAAAAAAATGAGAATAACTATTAAGCTGTTAGGGAAGCCAGAGATAAAGTTCATACCATAGCTTTAAAGTGTATTAGAATGAAAGTACAGCTGTGTCAGTCAATGAAAAAAAAAAATAAGGAAAAAAAAATATTCAAAATGGTTTCATGTTTTGAAAAGAAAAATCGTAAGTGAAGAATTAAATGATGTACCGAATTAGTCACTTGTGTAGAAAAAAAGAGTGGTAAATCTCTAAACCTCTAAGTGCTACTCCTTTGTTAAATGAACAGTTTTCAAAGACAGGATTCCTGTGGGTTTTTTTTGCGTTTAATACATCAGAAAAAAACCCACTGAAACCGATGGACAGCAACCATTAAGGTGGTTATAAATCAGACTGTCATCATCTGCACATTGTTTGATATAAGATTTTTTTCCAGAGCCGTAAGAGTTGTTGTGAAGCTATGACATACAGCTGCATGCACAGTACCTTGCTATGCAGCATGACAGGTAAATCCTTACTGTAGAGAGAGCTCCTTTTTTATACACATGGTTCAGAAGGAAGGTTATGGTAAAAGGACCATGACAAAGGGATTGAAATCAGAAATAACTTTTATTTAAACTGTATGTTGAAGAGTGTCAAGGTTGTTCTAGGCACCTGAAGAAATTATTAGGCTAAGTATAATTCTGGATTATGAACAAGGATGTGTAAAGGGAAGATTAATACTAATAAGCTCTTTTGCACAGAAAATGCTGAAAATGAGAGGACTTGATCTGAAGACAAGGTGAAAACAAAGAAGAGAATGACCTAAGTGATTAAGAGGTTGTTACTAAGTAGTAAATTGAAATAAAACCCAAATAATCACACAGACAGTATGTAGTGGAAGGGGTGCACTCATTTTGAGACATAGTAATGAATTATTAAAGAAGGTATCAGTGTTCGTAAAAAGGTGTGTATGTCTGCTGATTTAACTGATGTGCGTATCTGGGCAACTCCAGCTTACGACAACAACTTCTTCCTATCTGTCTCCAATATTTCTTTAAATATAAAACTATGTTTTGATTCTGCTTGCCCCCCACTCCCTTTGACATTACCTTCTTTACTTATTTATTTTATAACTTACACAGTTAATATTCTTGTGGTACTGCAAAAGACTTTTGGAAACTATTAGAGAGAGAAATATGCATAATAAGGCTTAAGCTTGATTAATTTTGCTTCTCTTTTCTCAGTCCTTGCAGTGATTGATAGGATCGACTAAACAAATTGCTCTGATAGTTTCATAAATCAATCAAATGACCTCAATTGCTACTCAAAAAAAAAAGAAAAAAGTACTTTATTCTCAGGAATTGTTTAATCTAAAGCCAAAAGAAATAAAACAGATCCATAAGAGTGCTGCTCACAAGTGCATCTGCAACTTTTATTTTCATCTGAATCAGACGCAGACTTGCTTTATGCATCAGTTTTCTACAGCAGCAGCCCAAATAAAGAGGTGTCCCTGAACTGAGTTTTAACGAACAGAAGAGGGGGAGCCAGGGTGTGGTGCTGAGGACCTGGGAGAGGTGAGGGCTCCCCTGGGGTACAGCAGGGCAGGACAGGGCAGGACCTCACCAGCCTGGGAGCAGAGCAGGCCACATGGTGTTTTCCACGATTGTATTCATGTCACATTCATGTCAGAAGATGGCTTGATGATTCATGGCTCTCAAAACTCCTGAGAAAAAACCATAATATTTACAGCAGTTGATCAACAGGCTTTTAAAAGTTTACTCTGAAAGTCTGGTACTTAGAATAGGGTAGAATCATTTACAAAATGTAAGATGGGAGTGTGATGGATGCACTCGATCACTTAATCAAACTAGCAGTAGTTTGGTACAGGCTCCAAATGAGGTAAAGGCTTGAGCTGTAGCCAGGCCAAGAACTCCTCTAGGAAACCCACAAAGAAGCAGAGTGACACCGTGAGCACTGATGCATACGAGCTTGGAACAGCGATCATGCAATAAACACATGAATAGCAGGTGGCTTTTCCAAGACTCATTTATGAAGGATCAAAGAAAGATGCGGGTAGAAGGAGTTTCATGCATACCTTTACCATTGTATGCAATTTGTCTTCAAGCCAACCACTTTATTCCATGAATATGACAGCCTAAGTGAGCCTTCTTTGTGCTCTCTGTGCTAGGTAGTGTGGTTGCATGGTGGTGGTCTCACGTTGAGCTGGGATGCCTCTCAAGGTTGCTCCTTGAGGCAGAGAGAAATTTTACAACAGATCTATGGATGAGCCTAATTTGAGCTCTCCCTGAATTGCAACTGGACTGAATGTGAGGGGACTCTACCCTTCAGCAGGGATGCCTCTCAAGGTTTGAGATTCCTTACATGAGACTGAGAATTTTCCTTAGTCAAGGCAGAGAGATCCCTCACTCCCAACAGATCCTCAATAAGTGATTGATAGCATGCTGGATTAATACTAATGAAATCCATACTCAAGATTAATTATTATAAACTTTGTATAGATAATTCAATTAGACTTAAACTATTGTCCAAGTCTGGGATAAGATTGGAACTGGCCACACTTGAACTCCCTCAGGAGTTTAGAAAGCAAGGGGGTCCATTCTGAACCTTATGACTCAATGGGAGGGTCTTCTTTACCCTTTTGTGTCTCCAGTCTCTGTGTAAATTGTTCTAGTTTGATTCTAACTTAATTTTCCTTTGTATGTTTCTTCCATGTAGTAAGTAGTAGAGTGAACCTTTCTGTCGAACTTTGTTAAATCGCGTTTTTACAACATCATATTAAAACCACTTTTGCTAACACCTTTGGTGGTGATTCTTCAAGCAATCTAGATCATGTATTCATGACAAATTGGCGTAGTCAGCAGGATGCTAAATCAGGATTCAAGACAGAGAGGAATCTAACTTTTGCTTCCAAGTCAACCAAAATTTATTTTACAGCTGTAACCAAAACACCATGCATTTATTTTCAGCTATGTAATGCATTTCAGAATTTTAAACTCATTTTCTTCTGAGTAGCCCGAGGAAAGATCTAAGAAACCATTATTCCTAAAGCTAAAAAAATTTCATCACAGACTGGAAAATCCATTTAAAATTTACTTCCAATTTAGCAGTAATATCTGAAAGAGGGACTTTCACAATCTCTGCATCAAATTAGTGGATATTCACATTTTTAATTTTCATTTGAGGACACACAGTGAATTAGCCAACATATAAAGCTTTGTCTGTTTTATTGCAGCTAGCTCAATCAGTTATTTACAGAAGTATATTACAAAGTAAGCTTATTCATAGCTAGGAATAAACCATCATTTTTTTATCCCAGATGGATTTTCAGAATCTTTCTCATCTTACACCTTTGAAAATCTTGCCCAGTACACCCCTTAAAAGCATCCTTCCCTAAGGAGAGAGTCTCTTCATTTTGACTTTGCGAAGTAGGCAAGTCTGCCCGCCAAGGTATGGAGAAGGATATTTAAAAATTACCAGTATTGTTATCCCCATACTACTAAACAATATTTATTTTTTGTTTGTCGTGTTTGAAGACAAACTTCAGGCTGCAGGAGCTACTGGCAAATCTAGTGGTGTCAATTGTATATGATTCAATGTGTTATTGTAAAATCACAGATTGGTTTCAATTAGTGGATATGGATGCTCCGTGGATGGTATCAGAAGTGGTAAAGAGAAGTATAATAAATTATATTTTTTCAGGCAAAAAGAAATCTTGTACATAGATAACAAAGACATTACCTATTTGACTTTACCAAAAAAACCTGTATCATTTTATTTGTATTATTTTTATTTCTCCTCCTCCCTTAAATTAATAGATATAAACTCTAGCTGCCTAAGGCTGTTTAGAAAGAAATAAGTGTGCTTCCACTTAGAACAAAAATTTTAAAATGTAAACAGCCAAAAACCTCACTGTTTTTAAAGATTATTTAAAAAAAAATCAAATACTTATTGCAAAAATACTTAACTGTTTTTTAAAAGATATTGAAAAAACAATTCAATGGATCCTTGTAGATGTCACCTGTACAATATTTGCGCTGCTAACAAATTGTTTGATTTATTTGATTTTTTTCCAGTAGTAGAAGTCCCAGTAGGAGGTGAGGCCAAATTGGATAACTGGATTCAATTTTCTCAACAATAAAGTTCAAATTTGGGTCTGAACACAAACACCAGTATTCTCTCTGCAAAAAAACGATCCAGTCCTGATAGTCAGGACTTATATAATATATAGTCAGGATTTATATTATACCCTGAGATTTGACCTTTTGAATTAAAACTGGAGAATTTTTTTGGCTGTCCTTTACTCCATAAGCACATAAAAATAATTCTGTAGTATTATTTAAAAAAATGCACGGTACATTTAGTGATTAGCTACTTAATCAATACTCAGAAGTGTCAGCCAGTTTCAGTACTTTATTCAATCTTTTAATACACCCACTCCCAAGCTATAACTCTATAAACCTCTAAATTCTAGGTAATAGGATGATCTCTCACCTGCTATTGAAAGGGTGTAAAGGGCTGGTTTCATATTTGTATCACATCTAATCAGTAACTCTGTGAAAGCTATAACCCAAAGAGGAGACAATCATCTTGAACTTAATGATAGTGATGATAAGGTCGAGTGCCTTCGGATAAAAATCAGGGGGAACGCCAATGCAGATATCCTGATGGGAGTCTGTTACAGACCACCCAATGAGGATGAAGAAGTGGATGAAGTGTTCTACAGGCGGCTAGCAGAAGTCTCACAATCGCTGGTCCTTGTCGAGGGGGACTTCAACTTACCAGACGTCTGCTGGAAATACAACACAGCAGAAAGGAAACAGTCCATGAGGTTCCTGGAGTGTGTGGAAGATAACTTCCTCGCGCAGTTGGTATGTGAGGCTACCAGGGGAGGTGCCCCTCTAGACCTGCTCTTTACAAAGAGAGAAAGACTGGTGGGAGATGTGGCTGTTGGAGGCCGTCTTGGGCATAGCGACCACAAAATGATAAAGTTTTCAGTCCTTGGTAAGGTAAGGAGAGGGGACAGCAAAACAGGTACCTTGGACTTCCGGAGGGCAGACTTTGGCCTGTTCAGGGCGTGGGTTGAGAGAGTTCCTTGGGAAACAGACCTGAAGGGGAAAGGGGTCCAGGAAGGCTGGACATTCTTCAAGGAGTAGGCACTGGTTGAGAGAGTCCCCTGGGAAACAGTTTTGAAGGGGAAAGAAGTCCAGGAAGGTTGGACATTCTTCAAGGAGATAATCTTAAAGGCAAAGGAGCAGTCTGTCCCAGTGTGCTGCAAGGTGAGCCGACAAGGAAGAAGACCGGCCTGGTTGAACAGGGAACTCTGGCTAGAACTCAGGAAGAAGGTTTACCAGCTTTGGAAGAAGGGACAGGCAACCCATGAATAGTACAAAGACATTGTTAGAGCATGCAGACAGAAAATTCGAAAGGCAAA
>NW_009612295.1:0-29914 GCF_000690535.1 Cariama cristata
GGGTGCGCTCCGCGGGGCTGGCGCGTTTGCCGCCGCCGCCCTCCAGCTAAACGGGCGTGTTAAGAGCTCTCCTCTTGCGTCGTGACTGGAACAAAACCCCGGCGTTTGACAGGGAGAGCGGGGAGCGAAGCGCTGACAGCGGCCGGGGCCGGGAGCGAGGTGGTGTCCGTCCTGTGCCCCGGGTCCTCCCGTGCCGCCGCGTTTCACGCGTGACGAGTTTTGGGGGCTTTCGGTGCGAGTAAGTGTGCGCTGTAACTTGTGCTCTCCTTCATCCGACTAAAGCAAAAAACAGCGCCCGTTTTCCGTTTCTTTAATTTGTTCAGACAGTATTCTCGGTTAGGCAGCACTGTTACCGTTTTGTTACAGAGTCACAACTGTATTGCAGGAAGTAAAAACAAAACAAAACCCCAAAGCCTGTCAATTGCAGTCATCGAGATCGATTACCAAAGCTTATCTTGGTGTAAATTCTGTTGATAAGTCAGGATTTGTTGATAAGATGCTCCTTTTTCAGCTTGAATGTTGGATCTGTTCTTTACCGAAATGTCTAAGGGAACCATAAACCAAACTCTTCCAGCCCCACTCCTTAATTTCCTGGGGAAATGAAGCGACTTTACAAAGGGGCTTTATTCTCTCCTGTTTCTTTCCTGGATTTTAAAAAAAATATAGGAAAGCTATGGAAATAGAAAACAAACCCTGAACAGTATGTTATTATTTTCTGGCTAGCAAACGAGTGGGAGGAGATGCAACTAAATACTTATGGTAAATAAAAAATGTGGAACAAATAGGTGTTAAACTATTGCTGTATATTCTGTTTCATGTTTTTTATTTGGATATTTCATTTTGACAGCAGTCAAGTTTGTTTCTCTTTACAGAAATAAAAACTGAAACTGAGTTATGTCCGTGTTGTTAAGTGATGCTTTCAGCTGGCAGAACAGAATTGTGTGAGTGTGACCAGAAGTATTAGATCAAGCAGAGGAACTAACTCGAGAGTATTGAAACGTGTGTCGAGTACCATTTTCCCTGTTTCGCCCCAGCACGTTACATGTTTGAAACGTCTTATGTAACGGCCCAGTGATGCATGAGCATGAATATTAAATCTTTTATGCCTTTGCTGTCTGGGGATGATACTTCTAAAAAGCTTTGTATTAAGATTTTTGTTTTCCCTTCCGCATCTTGATGCCAGTCCAAGTCTGTTGAACAGTTCACAATGTCTGTAAGGCATGCTTTAATTTGCACTGTAGTTTATTGTCTGTAATTATTCATTTAAACTGTCAGATAGTTAGGATGGGCAATAAAATTGCTTTGAGAAGTCTGCTTTGGGTCAGGCTTATTCTGTGTTGGGCAGGTGCTTCATGTCCAGTTAGATTCTTGGCTGGGTTGGAACTGGGGGTAATGGAGGTGGTTTTGTTGGTGACATCTCTGTGGGAAGCAGTTAGGGTATAGCTGCCCATGTGCCGCTTCCTTCTCTCACTTGTCTCTGCTGAGGTAGGGGCCAGCTTTCTTGTGCCCCTGGGGTGGGAATTATACGTATATAGCTTTAGCTTTTTGGATACAGGTACCTGAACATATTATGCTTGTTGCTGCTGTTAGTGGTGCAGGAGGTAGCAGCAGAGATGGGCTTTCGCTTCTTGTAGGCGAAAGGGATTTATACTCTCTGCCTTTTAGCCGTATATTCACTCCTACTGTTCTGTTTCAGTCTTCCCCGTTCTCTTTGCAGTATTCCCTTTACTGTAGGACCCAGGGTGTAACTTCTGTCTTCTGGAGTACAGTTTTCCTATATGGAAACATTGGTAAACTGTTCATGTTTTCATTTTGTACACAGACTTCTGGTTTCACAACTTCTGATTGCTGATCAAAATTTTGACATATGATGGGTTAATTTTTGACTGAGTTGATTTAATATTTTGAGTTTGTTACCTTCTTTCCTGCCTCTGTCATAAAGAGGGGGAGAAGGCTGATGCTGGAATACAAAAGGGGGTCTCTGCTTAGTGCGATTTTTGCTGGACTTGCATCCCAGTCAAGGTTCATAGTTCAGCTGAACCACTGAGGCTGGCAGAGATCTATCAGCAGCAATCATGATAAAATTTTCAATGTGCTTTGTACTGTACAAAGATCTAATTTGAGATTCCTGTAACCTAGTAATTGCAATAATAGTGAACTGAGTGATGCATGGCAAGAGGATATGCTTCTGATCTGAAGAGAACACACCTATACACTGCACTTAGTTTTTAAGTTTTAGCTCTGTGGAGAAGAAAGTGCAGTGAGGACTGCTGACCTCCAGTTGTTTTCAGCATTTAGGCCTGAAGGTGCAGAGAATGCTTATTTGAAGTATTTATAATAGCTGGAACCATCAATGTCCAATAACAAACAATAACAGAATTATTTGGTCAGCTGAAGGTCATTAATTCCTAGCGGTAGTAGTTCTGGTCCCCAAATAATGTTATGCATTTTTCCTCTATTTTCCATTCATCTCTAAATTAGCTGTCTGCACAACTGTATGCAGCAGGAGAAAGGATTAGTCCTGCCCAGTTCCTTGTCCTTGGGGACTGAATATTCAACTGGGGGAACTTGTGTGCATGCCAAACTGTAGATACTTGCTCCCTGAACTTGCAATTTAGAAATGGAAAGACTGTCCAAAGTTTGAGCAGTGTGACCCTTCCTTTTCAGAATAACCAAGGCATGTATTCCTTCTACAGGAAAAACTCAGTTCTCTGGATTCTGTATGAATTTATTGACTTGCATTCCAAAGATCAATTTTGCTTTGCAAGATAGTCTAGCGATTGTTGTGTTCAAAGCTCTTGCACCTAAAGAATTATCACAGGCATATCCTAAATATTGTGAATGTCCTTTAGAACGTACCTTCATTGCCTCAGAAGTGCTAAAATACAGAAACCAAGAAAATTGTCTTGCCCTGTGCTGGAAGGAAAGAACCAGTAAGAGGCATAAGTGGCCTTGTATAAGAGAAAAGTGTAGGCATTCCAAGCTGGCACAAACCTCTTTTCCTCCATAGCTCCTATTTGTATAAGTGGACCAGCATCTATCAGAAAAGGTGACATTGGCTACTGGCAGTGTGGTTTCTGTCACTTGGCTTCTGCTTGTGTGAAACAGGATCAGTTGAAGCATGTGATAAAGATAAAACAGTGTAAATTGTTCTTTAACTTGTTTGGGTTTAGGCAGCTCTTTTCTTTACTAGATTTAGTAAATTGAGCTTGCATTGGTCATGTAACAGCAGTTGTAGAAATACTACATTTAGTGCAACAATCGGTTCTGCCGGTGACCTTAATTACTGATGCATTAGTCTGCACTGTTTTCTTCAGATCTCATACTATTTTTTTTTCTTTCCTTTCCTTTAGCTTGTTTTTTTCAGTGCATTGCACAGAGTAAGGCAACAGTATAGGCTTTGCTTTTCTCGTAATGGTTAGAAGCCACAAAGCAACATTTTAACTTTTTTTAACATATATACATGCCTATATTTGTTTTAAATTCTATCCCTGCAGATGGAGGAGAAAAGCTGTTGCTGAATGGGTGGGGGTTTTTAAACTTTGAAAGTGGGTGGATGACATTAAAAGTCAAGACATGATTTTTACTTGCCTTGTATGTAACTGAGTCTAATGTGTTTGTGGTTGCTCAAGAGAATCTGAGGATAATTTGGATGGGAGAGATGGTGTTAGAGGTGCTATCTGAAACAGTTTTAAATCCTCTGCAAAATCATCAAATATTGGGGCAATGTGACTGTCAAAGTATGTTAAGGAAAGATAATTTTTGCCTGAATATCTTATGGATGCAAATGAGTAAGTAGGAAAAAAATTGAAAACTGCTTTGAGTAATAAATTATACCACTCACATATGTTCATCGCTTGCTAGCTATTCTTTTATCTGTAACGCCAGTTCATAACATTTCCATTAACTTTATCGTTACGGAAAAATTGGATCTGCACATCCTCAAGTTTCAGTATATCATTTATTCGTTAATATTTATGCTAGAGGTGGTAAATAAATGCAATTGTTACTGTGTTGGACTTTTTTCATCTCTTTGCAAGTCGTTGGTGTGGAGTATTGGGGTTGCTTAAAATTAGTAGAGTAAAGCTGATCTTAATACTTGCCCAGATAACATCTGCAAGACTTGTGTTGGCAAGGTATTACTTTGTCAGTTGTTAATTCAGGGCACTAAAATATGTTTTACATAGCTTAATTATTTTTGTGGGAAAGCGTATGCTAATATTACTGCTGTCTTTGGTTAGTGTGAGAATTTCTTATTCTTAGTAGCCCTCATTTGAATTCTAAAACCTGAACCATGAATGAGTAAAAAAATATTCAGTAGTCAAATAAATTTTATTTTGGCATTTATATTTAGATTTCTTCATAGATATGCTATTATTATACATTAACACTTCTTATAATGAAAGTCTGTCATGTATACGCCAGAAGCACTGTATGTATTACTAACTTGTGGAAGAAAAGATGATGCATAAAGTAATATGGAAAAACAGTTACAGAAAGTGTTCATGGTTATTTCCTCTCTGGAGAGTAGATTACTGAATGCTGTTTGTATACCTGAAAAAGCAATATCTGAACAATTCATGTCGATGAACTATTGTAGCTATCCATGATATTTATCTACAGACTGATTTTTATTTTTATTTATTTTAAAGCTTGCTGATACTAGAGGGCACAGAGGGAAGCGAGGTGAAATCGGGACCTTGGAGTGCTTCCGTTAATTTGCTTAGTGACCTTAAGAAAATTATTCAGTTTTTTATACTCGTTTTAGGATTGTGTTACACTAGGACTATCTCTTAATGACTTGAAATGGTGTCGACTTCATACATTGATTTAAGATGCGCTGGAAAGGTTTGTAGACATTATTAGAGTTGAAAGCTCTTCAGATTTTTTCATTATTCCAAAAGATTCAGAGAAAGTAGGGTACAGAGCATTTTAACCTGTTTAACTTGAATATTTGTAAATCCAGTAAATGAAAGACATGAAGAAAAAAAAATTAATCAGTGATTCAGACTACTTAAATTGGATTGAAATGTCAAGCTGACGATGTGGAATTACATTAAAGTAATTCAGTTTTTCAAATGAAGTAGGTAGTCTTTGCTACTGGTAAAGTTTGCAAGATTTTCACCTTGGTCAACTGATAGATATTATTAAAGCAGTAGTATTTTGCTTCTAATTAGACCTTAGCAGTTGGATGATGATGAGAGACTCTAGAGTTAGACTTAATAGTAGTTTTCTAATCAGTTTGGGTTTTATTAATAAATATGCCAGGGTCTTGAGTTTATTTCTACTTCAACAAACAAATAAAAGCAGCATAAAGCTATTAAAAGGGAACAATGTGGAACCTTAGCTTGGTTTAGCAGTAAGGCAGGCAAGCTGCGCTTGTGGTTTGGTTTAGTTTCACTATCATGACTCTGTATCATCTAGAGTAAATAAGTGGAAAACCGAAGATAAAGTAGGAACTGGAAGGAAGGTTTTCTGCTGAAGTGTTGTGTAACTGGGCACTGACAGAGGGGCTGTTGGTTCTACCTATATCGCTCTGGGCACTTCAGGGGCTGTCTGAAGTCTCCTCAGAGCATGTTCTCTGAAGCTGTGGTGCAGTATTATCTTTGTATGATGGGCTTAGTGTTGATGTGAGATTGGATCCTTCCTGGTCCGAAGGCAAACTGCTATATAACAGTCATTTATCTTTCTTCCTTTTTGAGGAGTGGCATATCCGAAAAGTGGATGTTCAGGATAACATGTCCAATGTGTCGGAAGAGAGAAGCACTAGACAACAGGACATTAAGAAAGGACTCCAGTTTATAGAGTATGATTTTGTGGTTTTATTCTTGTATGCTTATACACGTGTATATATATGAGATGGATAGCTCTGGGAAAGTCCTTTTATTACAGGACCAGCAGAGGAAGAAGGATGAGGACTTGTGTTTCTCTTCAGAGTATTTGCTAACACTAACATGAAAATGGGGAGCGGTCTTAAAGAAAAGACAGAACCCCTCTTCCCAAACAGAGCAGATTGAAGGTGGGAGGGTATTCTTTTTCTGCCTTTGAGAAAAATCAGCATTGAAGTTTTTGGTGGGTGGAAAATGTTGATAGCCTGAAAATCCACCTTATACTTGAGGACAGCTACACCTAAGACTAAGTTGCTACTGAAAGAGTTGGGTTTGCTCACCACTACCTAAGTGTTTCAACTTTCTAGAGCTAAAATTTAACCTAAGGAAAAATCATCTTAGTCATTAATTTTCATCTGGATCAATGCCAAATTCTTCTCTAGAAGATCCTGGCTAGCTTGAAGTCATTGTGAAACTTCATGCTAGTTCACTGCTTGCGTAAAGCATTCTTTAAAATAAAAACAAACAAACCAAAACCAAAAAACCCTGCCTTTTAAAAAATTATTTAGAAACAGATTCTCAGATAACCTATATGGGAAGGAAAAAGGTTCCTATTTTTCTTCCTGAAAAGTTAAAAGTGAATACCTCTGTTCTGTGCTAGAGAAAATCCCTGTTGCGTCATACTAAAGAACTCTTAAAATTCTTGTAGTGTCATTGGTATGACTTAGTTAAAATTGATGTGTTCTTTTGACAGATAATTCGTCATTCTGTAATACAAGAAGATTGCAGTTCTCCTCATGTATAATCTGTTTCTGCACAGTGGAGGAGAGGAAGCAAATCGTTTTTAAACAAACAACATCAAGGTTTTAAACTCAAAACATTCAAAACCTTAATACATTTTGAACAGCAGAGTTAAGACTGGCTATGTAACTTTAAATGAAAATGAGTTTTTCGTAATAAGAAAACACAATTGTTTAACCAAAACTAGTCTACAGCACTCTGACCTTGTTCAGTGCAGGCAATGGGCAATATTTAGAGATTTGCCTGTTGCAGCAGGTGAGACTGCTTTTAGTAAGAACCAGTATTCTCCAATGTGATCATCTTTTAAGCACTATGTAGAATAAGTAAATTTTGTAATTTCTTTTTCTAGATCTACTTTGCCCTATCCAGGGACGCAAGAACAATATGAGGTAATGAAATTACTTTTGCGTTTCCAGAAGAGTTTTTAGCATGAACCGATCTTACTATATTTATTCTTGTTTTTAATCATTATTTAAGTAATGATGTAGTATGACAGACAATTTACAATGTCTTGATATTGGAACTGGAGGACTACTTACACTGTGATACAGGTATCCAGATATTCAGATGCCCAGAATTCACTCATGTAGCAGTTCAGATTAATTCTTTCTTTACTGGTGTTAGGGATGAATTTGGGGCATTCATTGGATAAAACTGTGGGCTATTCTGAGTAAAGTTTAGAGTAGCACAGCAAAAGTGAGATAAAAGGACCTCAGTCACATAAATCTTCGTAATATATTTTGTTTCTGTACATGTTATTATTTTGCATAATTTTTTACTTCTATTTTCAGACTCATCTCTTTAGCATATTTATCCAATGGCAGGTGGTTTCATTGGATTTGAGAACATACTAGATAAAAATGCAGTCGTTCACACTTTAGATTAAAAAAATCTTTCGCTTTGCAAAAGCAGCCTTTTTGTACTACTGGTTTGCTAGTTGCTATGGCTGCTGCTTGCTAAAAGAATGTATGGAACATATATATATATATATATGTCTTTTTTGGTTACTTATACAAAGTAATTATTTTATCAGTAATTCAGCCTCTCTTTTATTTCCGTGTATTGTGATGTTGAATATTAGAGATTGTCTTGGAAAAATGTCAGAAGGAAAAAAACTAATATAGACAAAAGTTTTGCATTTCATTTTGATTCCGTGAAGTTACAACTATAAATTTTCTATTTAAAAATGTATTTGGGAATATGGAAGATAAACAACAAAACTGCTGTTGATGAGTGTTTCTTTTCTTATTCCAGTTATTTATACGAGAGCTTGTTAGAAATCTTTTTAATGAAGGGAATGATGTATATCGAGAAGGTGATTGGAGAGGATCACTGAGTCACTATACAGAGGCTATAAACATAGCTGATTATGCTAATTCTGAAGAAATCCATGTTTCTGATGATATTTTAGAGAAGCTGCACGTGAACAGGATAGCATGCTTTTCAAATATGGTAAGCTTCTGTTTAAACTGTATGATTTCTCGAGAACAATGTGCTAACAGAGTATGAAGTCATGGGAAGTTTCCTAGTAAGTGAAAAGCTCTTGGTTTGAGAATTGGCATGTTTCAAATCATCATTTTGGCATATTCTTTAATGTCTTCTTTTTACAAATATAATCATCAAGGTATTTTTAATTACTAGAATATTAATATAAATGAGTGATACTAGGCTTGGAAGTTGATGGAGGACTATTTTTATCCATTTATACAGCTGACTGCACCTAAGTCTGCTGCTTTCTCTATAGAATAAGATGGCTCTTGTGAAAGAGCTAAATTGTCTTTATAACTGTTACTGGCTTTTACATGAATGATACAGTTTAAATTCGGTATTTCGATGAGAATAGTTCTGACTAGTGCCTTTTTTTTCTTTTTTCTCCTCATAGGGATTGCATGAAAAAGTTCTAGAAGACTGTGAGATAGCATTAAGATTGAATGAAAACAATTTCAGAGCTCTCTATCGGAAAGCAAAAGCTTTGAATGAACTGGGAAGGTATAAGAAGGCTTATGATGCTGTAGCAAAATGTTCTCTTGCTGTGCCGCAGGTAGGTAAATTATATATTGATGATTATTTTTAAAGATTTAATAAAGAAAACATGTACTTACATCAAGGCCATTGAAGGCTTTTTGGTTGGTTTGGTTTTTTTAATGCAGCAAAATATTTTTTATTCCTCAAAGAATTATTTTTTGTTGTGGAAGTGTAGAGTGATAGCAGAGATTATAGTCCCCAAGCTCAGTTTGTTGTGCTAACTTTCAGCAAAAGAAATAGTCACTTTGCAGCGGGGGTCAAGTGCCATAGGTGTTTGCAATAAACACTAGAACCACTGAATTAATTGTTTAAAATTCTCTACAGTCAAAAGTATACTCATGACATAAAGAGAAAAAACACCAATAATTATAATGTACAATATTTGATTCTTTTGATAACTGTATTTTAGCTTTCCAAGCATTTAGTAACATTCTATTCTGTGCATTGTCTTTCATCTGCATCACTTACTATGCATCTCTAGTCTTAGGCTATGTCTATATTAGTGAGCAGTGTGTGGTATAATAGGATCTGCAGACTGAAATGCTGGTCCTGGTGATCTGATTTCCGTGATTGTTTATGGTTTTTTATTTTGTTGGGGTTTTGGTTTGGGGTTTTTGTTTGTTTGTTTTTTAAAGAGTTGGAGTGCATCAGGTGCACTCCTGCAGCACTTTCAATTTAGTTTCATCCAAAAGGAATCTAATTTGGCTCTCTGAGACCCTTCATAATGCAAACTAAAATGTAGTGAGTGAAGATGATTAAGAGATTTCACTTCAGAAATGCATTCCTGATTTGAACTGAAATGCTGATGGAAACTACTTGCTTTGCTCAAGATAGACTGATCACAGGACAGAATACTAAGTTGCTTTTTTTTTTTGCCTTTCTACATCAAAATTATAGTGAAGTGGCTAGACAAACTGTTAAGCATAGGTTTACATCTTGATATAGAGAAGGTTTCAGTTGTGTTTCCAAAGATACAAGCAGTTTATCTGAATGTGTAACTTTGGACTTTGGATCCTCACTTTGCACCTCCAGATCTGAATGTTTTTGCTTAAGGTTTATATGCCTTTATGTAAGTTTTATAAATAGCTTTTTCTAGCTGTCGGACATGTTCTGAAAACTAAATCTTAAAATAATTTAAATGGATAGTTATTATAAGTATAGGACTGAGTGAAATACGACCAGGTTTTTAACTCAACTTCTCTAGTTGTATGATGCAATTACTGCCAAAACACACAGTTCTTATTAAATATGCAGCAGTGTTATGTAGTAGGTGACACAATGGTAATCAGAAATGTGGCCCTCAATTTGTGTAAAAACAAAACACAAAAAACCTCCATCCCCTCAAAAAACAAACACATTCCCCAAATAAACAAAGGAAAAATACCTACCCCCCAAAAAATCTACTTCTCTGGTTTTGGAAAAATCTTTTATTTTAAATTCAGATAAATGGAGGAGACGGATACTGTCTATTTTCTGGCTTTTTTAAAAATTCCAGATATTGGAGTAATTTTGCTTGATGATAGCTGTGTTTTTCAGCGTTAGCTTGCGGTCCCATATGTGTATGCAAGAATAAAGATGCATTATGAGACATCCTGCATATAGGGATCTTGCAGAATATAGACTGACATGTAAACAGATGTCTTGACTAGATGACAATACATGTAAATTACGAATCTTTATTTATATCTTTTAGGATGAAAGTGTGATTAAGCTTACCCAAGAACTAGCTCAAAAACTAGGGTTAAAAATAAGGAAAGCGTATGTAAGAGCAAAGGTAAGATTTTATTTTAACATTTTACAGTGAGGTTTCTGACTCTTGATAGCAATTTTTTATTTAATGAAGGTATCTTCTCATTGCAGCCACCCTCCTCAAATTCAGTTTCTAGTGATGTATCAACTCAGGTAAGGTTTTACATGTTGCAAGTGCAAGCTGACTTTAAACTACAGGGAATAATTGTTTCATAATTTCATGATGATGAAGTGAAAATGGTGCAATTGACATTTTACATAAGATGCTGTTATTTTGGACTTCAGGGTTTTGTTGATCATTGTATTCAGTTTTGCTGTATATTTATGGCAGACTAAGACATAAGATTATCATTCAGGTTATCTTTGTAAAATAAATGTTTACTAAAACATTAAATCCAATGCAATGAATATATTTACTTTTAATGCCTTGAGGCAAGGGTGTAGTTACTGTGCTTATTTATTTTATTTTTTTTTGCTGTTATCAAAGTGAAGGGTGCTGGGGTAAAATCCCTTCTAATTTATGCACTTGTCCAAATTTGACCTTCATTAGCAGCTGAATGTGCATTTATCTTGCTATTTGTAATGAGTCTGAATAGCAGTAATGAAGAAGAGTTCATCTTGATCTTACAGACTTTTTTCACGGGAACGTAGACACTTTAGCTCTAAATGAATGAGGAAACGTAGAAACAGCTCATTTAAGATACTGTTTAGGCTCTCATTCTCTAAAGTACCACTCTAATTTTTGTTGGTTGTTTACAGATTTTTAGTGATAACATGAGTGGATTTCAGTCTACAAATGGATGCTTTATGCAAAAAATTACTTGACCTTTAAATTCCATTAGACTTTGTAAATTTCAAATTTTATAAAACTTAAATTTGAGGACTTACATTCTTAGTTTGTAAATATATATTTGAAACTTTTTAATGGCTCTTGTGCAAAGTGCTCAAAGGTCTTTTTTTTTAACTTACAGAAATCTTCTGTTGAAGATATTGAATTAGGTGAGTCTCGTCATGTTGCAGTATTAATGCTGGGAGCTAGGTATGCCATGCGTATCTCATTGTATTTGTTATGAAATTTCTTAAGAAAATCTATCTTGTCATTTGAAAGATCTGTGGTAGAAAGTCTGATCTCTTTATCTGTAAAACTACATTTTTAAGTGGCTGAGCAAATTTCCTTTCGGTCTCAACTTGATGTGCTTGTAACTGCTTTTATAGTGATAGTCTCATACTGTGCTCTTTAACTTGGAAAATTAGGGAGGGGAGAATATGCTGAAGATTTAGTAAAGTATCAGATCTGTAACTTTTCCTGTCTCTTTTAGTTTGAGTAATATATAAACATGGAGGTGTAGGTACACATGAAATGGAAGTTAGTGGAAGCTGAAAACATGTAATGTGGTTTTGCTTAAACATTCTTGTTTCTCTACTCCCTCACCCCCCACATTGTCAGAGCAAAAGTTATACGAGGTATTTTTACATCTTTGAACAAAAGTTCCAGTCATTCCCATCTTACCTGTTTCAGATTTATCTGACCAGAGGCAAGAGATGGTTTCTGCTGCTTCTTCATCAAACTTTGTTTCTGAAGTGTCTAAAGTGTCATCAGTACCTGTACCATCTTTATCTTCTGTTATGCCTCTTCAAGTGGAAAAGGTTTCTTTGCCTTCTGCAGTGTTGGCAAATGGAGGGAATGTTTCTTTCTCTATGCCAGAAGCATGTTTAGATTGTGGAGATGGAGATATAATTATTGGGGAAGAACTTGATGAATTACTTGATTCTGTGCCTGATCCAGATGAAAGTGTAATGGTAAAAATTTTTTGTTTGTTTTCTTTCTCAAAAGACTGTCCTTACGAGTGGGATCTTGTATTTTTATCAAGTGGGCTAGTAGTGAAATGTGAGCTACCTTTCCTGGTTACATTGAGCTGTATTTGTGCATAGTCAGGTTGATTTTCTCAGGTGCACATGCTTGCAAATGTGACTGTCAAGATACCAGGACCCAGCAGAGCTCCAAGGACAATTACGTTGGTTTTGAGTGTTGGAAAACCTGAGTGAGGTTGCTGGGGGAGGGATATTCCTTCAGGAACATTGCTATACTACTAGCGATACTACCACAGTAGGAGCAGTACTACTTCCAGGAAGTACTATGGAAAGTGAAGTAGGCATCTGAAGTCTGGGGTAGTGTTTTTGGGTTGTTGGGGGTTTTATGTTGTGTTTTGGGGTTTTTTTGGTGCAAATAAGCCCTCTCAGAACCTGAGAGTGTGTTGGAGTGCTCACTCTGTAGCTCTAGAAACTATATTTAAACATATGCTGGTAGCTTTGCAGGACAGTAGTACTTGTGCCGTGGTCTTCTAGTGCATTCACTAGTATCTCTGCGATCAGAGCTTTGTCCACATCCACCTCCTGGATAACCAGAAATAGTTAGAGCATCATGAGTCTAACTTTTTATATTTTTTAGAAGAGATTATTAGAGAAATTTAGGCACATGAAGAGTTGCTCTTAATTACACCATCATTCCAGAGCTAGAACAGACTGTGAAGCATACAGAGTTCCTCAACTGTTAGACAAAATGAGAACTCTGATAGATGAGCAGAGATGTCTGAACTTATTAGCAAGGTTACTGACTGTCTGCTGTGGCCCTTCCAGTTATTTGGAGCCCTTAGTACTGCAGTGTTAAATGAGGCTGTGATGTATTTAATTCTTCAATTAGTTGTGATTTTAATTCCTCATTCAGCTGTGGATGCAGTCTAAATCTTTAAATCAAAAATACTTGGGCTTCTAATTCTCTGTTTTATGCACTTAGTTTTGTAGAAAGTATTTCAGAAATGTAGAAAGTAATTATTTTTAGAGATCCTAGGAAATTTGCCGTAGTGAAAGCCAGGAGGAAATACAATCTTCCAAGATAGACTGCAGTCTCATGTAGCATACAATCTTGAGTGACTCGTAGGCTGACAACTTGGGGAACAGAAGGAGCTTCATGTTGGCCAAACTCTGTGCAGACCTATTTGGTCAACCTCCAGACAAGGGGGGAGCTTCTGGGGATGACAGGGAGAAGGGAGGGTAACTCCCCCATGCTGTATGTCCTTAACAAAGGTGTACAGAAGGATATGTTATTTTCCAGGGGGGGAAAAAAGGTGATCTGGTCTTTGCAGATCATGGTATCGTTTGATTGTACATGAGGATTTATTTCAAAGCTAACTCTTGACCCTTTACTGTACTGCAATTTGAATTATGTTCTCTTCATTTAGAAAAAAAATCATGTCCATTTCTGACTCTTGCTACTCTTCCCTGTTGTCTTATGTTTTTAACATAATTTGGAAATTCAGCTCTGATCTGATTAATAAAAAAACCCAAATCTGTTAATAAGTTAACAAACTCCAGCCAACTGAACCTTTAAAGTGGTTGATTCATGGATAATTCCTTGCGTTAGGGCATTGTTTAGGGCTTGATTACTGCAGTTCTTTAAATGTACTGCAGCTCTATATAGTACAGTAGTGTACCTTTTATTCTTGTTTTTCAGTAGGTTTATAAAAACTTTGCAAAAACTTTACTAAAAGAAATGCTATTGCAGGTTGTATTCTTGAGAGTTTTTTTGGTGTGTTTGAACATTCTTTTTGAATTTCTTTTTTTCCAGCAAACTGCAGGAGCCAGGGGACCTATTCCTGCAGGAAGTGTAGCTCCTAGTGTACCTTTCTCTGCCTCATTGTTGGGGACACTACCAGTTAGTGCAGGATTTGTTCCGTCACCTTCTCTTTCAGAAATCTTTTCACAGCCTTTGGCTTCTTCACTGGAAAATTTTTGTTCACCGTTAAGCACCTTTTCAATCAGTGACCCAAAAAGAGGTAAGAAATTAGTCTTAATATTTAACCTTTTATGATGAGAGTGAGTTGTACATGAGCCATCTGGCTCCTCTCTTTAACAAATGAGTTTTTGCAACTATTTAGTAATATTTAACACTTAGATAACATTTGATCTGTGCTCACAATTTTTGAGAGTGTTAAGAATCAGTGTTGGTTGTACACAAGAATTTATAAATAAAGCTCTTGTCTACTTGGGGTCTGCATAAGCATGCTCCAAGCTCGCTCTGTTCAGTTTTTCTCCATTTATTGTATAAGTTACTTGTTTCAGGTGAATAAGTATAAAGAAGGAACTATGTTCCTTCAAACTTTTTTTTTTTAAAAAAGGTGTTTTTACAGCTTAACCCATTTCTGATGAGTTGGCAATAAACAAGAATTCTAAAAGGTTAATATAACTGTGTACTCTGAAAAGATACCAGTATTACATGTTTGGATTAACACTCTAGGGACTATAATTATGTAGTGAAATCAGATACATGAAATAACAAGATATAAATAGTCTGTGAACTACAAAAATTAATTATTTTTTTTTCTCTAATTACCAGTGTTACAGGAGTGTGCTCTCTTTAGAACGAAGCAAAATTTACTAAATAAAAATAAAAATAGAAGAATTCTGTAAACCTTCTTTCATCTCCTCATTTTTGATAGTCAGGTATTGCTTATCTAGCTGCCCTTTTTGTACTGCACAAGTATCTTCATGTTGCTTCAGCAGATGCCTGTGAAGCTACTGCTGATGTCAGTCAGATGGTTCTATTGAAGATGATTACCTAGTAATTTCTCAGCCCAGATGCTTACAAGGGCTTTTACATAATTGAAAAAAGTGATAGCAAACAAAAAAATCTTTTGTTAGTCAAAAAAACCAAACCTTTGATACTTCTACTTCTCAGGAATGATAAATAATTTTTTGCATAGGATGTTTTGGGGAACTGAAATAATTAAAACTTCTTTTTATTCCTTTAGACCTCTCGAGTTCAGCTTCTAGAGATGGAACACCAACACTTAGCAGCAATAATTCCCCACTGTTTGTAAGTATTTTCATGTTTTCTTTCACATCAGTTGAAATGTTAACACCTTGAAGGCTTAACATAGGTCTTGATTTTTATGGTGGAAGTTTCTATTTTAAAAAATGGCACTTTTACCATTATAATATGATTCTGGCTTGGAAAACAGTTGTACAGTAGCTCACAGGAACAGTAATTGAACTGAAGAAAAAATTTACAGAAGTTGTTTTGTATATGCAAAATTTGACTACTGCCATAGCCACTCTTCCATTCTGAGGAACTTGCTGTAAAATGCTGTGGAAGTGTAAAACATCCAAGCTAAGAGAGAAAATCTCTTGTGTTCTGAGTGCCAGATATTAGGAATCCTGGAGAACTGTCCTCGTACAGGAACAGAGCAGAGATCACCTTGTATCTGAGAATCCATCTGCTTTTTGTATCCTAGTCATGCTGTATATTTTTAATCATGCTGCTGGCCGTTGATTATGTGGGGAAGGACGGCATGAAGGATTGCATCCTCATGAGCCAGGATGGAGTAGTAATTAGCCTGGCAAGTGCTGTTCTCCCTGTACCTGGTTAGGTCTTGTTATATGCTTAGTCTGTGCTGGGTATACGGCTTTTGTAAAATCTCTGTGTCCCCTTCTTAGACATGTGGTTAAGTTTGTATTATGGTTTTTTGTGTATAGTCTTTGTTATGCTTTGAAGAATAATTTCAGTAGGTTAAATTTTAATTGTAGATAAATTAAATTACATGGATCAAATAAAATATGCTTTCTTCCCACAGATAAATGGCCCTAGTAGTTTGTTTGGGTCCGAAAATTACATGGGAATTGCAGGCCAAACTAGAAATGACTTTTCAAATGTTTTTAGCAGTGCAGCTGCTAATATACCTGTATCGTCAGCACTTGCGGGAAGGAACCCATTAGAAGGCACACATGAGCTAAGACAAGCCTGCCAGTTATGTTTTGTCAAGAAAGGTAAGGGGCTTTTGGACTCAGTAGGTTCATTTTTAAAAAATGAAAAAGCATTCATTTAAAATTGTAGTGTTCATAAGTTAAAATATTGTTGGCTTCTAAACAGTGTTAATCCTGACTTGTTCTTTGCAGATGTAGTACAATGTTATGATTAAGGAGCTTAATGATAAGGACTATTTTATCTCCTTTCTTCTTGTCTTTGTTTCTTGTTCTAATAGATTCGTGATTCCTAAAACCGCCACAAATCACCACATGCTTTCCCCAACCTGTAGGTTTACTATGTAAGGTCGTTCACATTCTGTATTCACTTTCCTCCCAACCCCCAGGGTTCTGTGAAGAATGACACCTTTGCTCAAGACTAAAAAAAACTTGCAATACTCTCTCTGATTGGCCATGGGGAATTGAACCGCAGTTCAAAGTACCTGGTAACCTTCACATCCCATCTGTTTTATTGTTCTTTCAAACTAATTCTAAATCATAATACTGAGGCTTCCAAACCTTAGTAATAATTAACTCCACTGTATTGACTCAAGGGATCTTAACCAGTTTTGGGCTTTAATGTAACTAATCTTTTAGGCCTGAGCTGTTGCTGTTAAACAGAGCCATGTTCTAGAGGCAATAGCTTTTATTAAGACTAATCTTAAAAATAAGCATTGTGTTTTAAGTTATAGGTGTCACTGATGTTGATATACTAATAAAGAATTGTATCGAGACATTTAGGGGATGACTATTGTAGTTTTAATAATTTTATATTAGCTTAAAATTATTTTTTCAAGAAAAAATCCATGAAGTGATGTTTGGAAAAACCATAGAACACGTTCTCTTAAAAGCAGGAGCTATAAAATATTGGTGGAAGTAGTTAGCATGTCCCTAGCTTCACTTTTTGTATCAAAGCATCTATTCTGTTTCTTTGCATCTCTATCAAAGCCTTTAAGTGCCTCCTGCTTTTACTACCTACTTTTGAAATGGTACTGTTCCATCAGCTTCTTGTCCAGGGAAACTGTGTCACACTCTTAGTTTTGTAGTCCCTTAAATAGCAAAACTCACTGAGCATTGCTCATCTTCAGACTCTCTCCCTGATTTCTTCATTTTGGTGGTAATGTAATCTTCACTTTAGTATCATGCTAAAGACAGAGTTTAAAGCTAGGCGTATTTTTGTTTCCAAAATCACAAAGTTCTGGGATTGGCATTTATGTTTTTGGCACATGTGTACTACTTATGTAGTGTGTTTTGTCTCTGAACATAGTAACTGTTGTAATACAATAAAATTTTTAAGGTTGAGAGAGCTATTTACTGATCCTTGGAATTCATCTGCATCGACTTCTTATAAATAAGTGATTTAAGTTTTAAAGTAGTGTTATGGAAACACATGCTTTGGAATTAAAAAAAAACCCAACACAGTAACTTGTTGCTGTCCCAAAGTAATCTTAAGGTTGTAATACAGCATCCCTCCCCAAGTAACTTATGGTTTTTTTCTTGCCGAGACTGGTCCTTTTGTAAGTATTCGTTTTTTTTCTGTTGTGTTCAACATAGCTATTAATGACTTTTGGTTCTTCAGAGTTGCTGTTTGTCATGGTTTAACCCCAGCCAGCGACTAAGCACCGCACAGCTGCTTGCTCACTCCCCCCAGCAGGACTGGGGAAAAAAAGGAAAGAGTCGGAATAGTAAAAGTGAGAAAACTTGTGGGTTGAGAAAAAGGCAGTTTAATAACTAAAGCAAAAGCTGTGCAAGCAAAGCAAAACAAGGAATTCATTCCCCACTTCCCATGGGCAGGCAGGTGTTCAGCCATCCCCAGGAAAGCAGGGCTCCATCTCACATAACGCTTCCCTGGGAAGATAAATGCCGTCACTCCGAACGTCCCCCCACCTCCTTCTTCTTCCCCCAGCTTTATATGCTGAGCATGACGTCATATGTGTGGAATATCTCTTGGGTCATTAGAGTCAGCTGTCCCAGCCGTGTCCCCTCCCAACTCCTTGTGCACCCCCAGCCTCCTCGCGGGTGGGGTGGGGTGAGGAGCAGAAAAGACTTTGTGTGTAAGCCCTGCTCAGCAGTAACGAGAACATCCCTGTGTTATCAACCCTGTTGTCAGCATAAATCCAAGACATAGCCCCATACCAGCTACTGTGAAGAAAATTAGCTCTATCCCAGCCAAGACCAGCACACAGGTGCAAGCAGGAATTCTATACAGTGCGCTCGTGTACTTTGCTTTTGGGCTTATGTGCCAGTCTTTGTTTGGAAATGTTAAAAGTATGCTACAATTTATGCAAATATAAGCAAGTTTCTGTGATTTGTTTTAGGTCCTAAATTATTGGATTACGCTTACCATCCTAGTTTAGAACATAAATGTAAGAAGGATATCCTAATTGGCAGAATAAAAAACTCTGAAGATAAATCATGGAAAAAAATACGTCCAAGACCAACAAAGACACAGTATGTGGGACCATATTATATATGTAAAGGTACGTGTTATGGATAGTAAATGTTAACGCCTACGCTCAAGGTAATACAGTTTAGCTTTTCCACAGTGAAGCATAGAATGCGTTTTTATTCTTGCTCATGGGCGGTGGAGAAGGAAGTTCACGGGGTTGTTTTTATTTTCAAAGGCTGTAAGAAGACCTGTATTTTGACCATTAATGTGATTATTTAGAGAACATGCACTGTACTTCTGTACTATTCTTCGTCATGAATAACTTTGCTTCCGAGTGCTGGGCTATTACTAAACAACAACAAAAAAGCATTCTTGTTAGACTTTTGCAGTATGAATCTCTACTTATGATGTAAGCAAGATGACTTGTGCATTAATTAACAGCTATATTAAAGCAAAGGGTATTCCGAGTTCTCAGCATTGTTGCCTTAGACTAGAAAAGGATAGTTGTTTCACCACAAAGGAGGTGTGCATCAGCCTTTCTGAGGAGTTTTACATTTTCAGTAAGTCATTCGGCATAAGGTTTTGTTTCTGTCTGCTGGAATTAAGTGACCCATTTACAACAGATGTAGCTTCTTTATTAGAAACATTTGAGATGGAGATCGTGAAAGTTTTAAGATGAATTTCCCGTAAAAGTTGTGGAAAAACAATGTCATATTCAATATTATCATTTTAGATGTAGCTGCTGAAGAGGAATGCAGATATCCAGGTCATTGCACGTTTGCGTATTGCCAAGAGGAGATTGATGTGTGGACACTGGAGCGCAAAGGAGCCTTTAGTAGAGAAGCTCTTTTTGGAGGAAATGGAAAGATCAACTTGACTGTGTCCCGACTTCTTCAAGAACATCATGGATTATTTATGTTTCTTTGTGAGGTGCTGCTTTATTTCTAATGACACAATAAAAATGGTAATAGATAATAAAATTCCCTAGAAATAAATGCTTTGGTTCATGCATGACTATTTTTTAAACTTTGAAATGCATGTTCAGTAATAATCTGGCTAGCTTTAGATTAGAGACTAGTTGAAGTCTGTGTGAAAATCTTTAAGGTAAGGTATATTTTTAAATGTATAAAATACATACTCTATAATTACCTGTTTTTGTATTGCAGAAATGTTTTGATCACAAACCCAGAATAATAAGCAAAAGGAACAAGGATAACTCATCTTCTTGTTCTCACCCTGCTATGCATGACTTTGAAGATAACAAGTATGTCTGAAATACCATCTCTTTAAGTTTCAAATTAAAAGCAAAGCTTTCAGGGAATTTTTTAATTCTGACTTTCATTTCTTACCTGTTGATTAACTTCTTGTCCTTGCTAACTGACTGTTATGCTCTGGTGGTATTGATAAGACAAACGTACTCAACAAGGATTGTCTGACGTAACTAAATTGAAAGTGAACAATTTCTTTATCAATGTATTCAAAATTAGTGGTATCCACCCTCATGTTTGAATCTTACTGGTTTTGGTATCAGTTTGTTAATAGCTTATCTACCTGGTGAGCTGCATTGATGTAAATAATGTATGATGTTAAATTAATATAGGAATTCCTAAGTTTGCTCTTTCTTTGGTCTGTTTTGCTTGTTTTTCTGTAGTTTTAACTCAGTTAAGAACAAGTTTATCTTAGTTACAGTGTCTGAAATAGACCATAGTCCTTGTTAATTCAGTTGATAAAAAGTAGTGTGAGGAAAATGTCTTTTAATTATTCTTTGAAAGTTAACAGAGACTTCGTAGTGTTAATCGTGTTAAATCAGTTTTGGAGAATTAATAAACTTACATTTTTGTATGATGGAAATGTAAGCAGGAACATTTTAATTGCTTTGTACTCCACTTCCCCATATTGAGTAAACACTACACTTGTAAGAGCTAGGCGATGCATCAACTCTTTCTTTAATGGTGCTCTACAGAAGAGTAAGTACTTGTGTTTGTAATTAGGTACGGATATATACTTGAAAGAGGACATGATACGGTTTCCCTCTTGGAAACTAGTGATCTGGTTGGATAGAATTCAGTAAAGCTTTGCAGAAGAGTGACCTCTGGATTTCACAAGAGTTCTGTTTCGTGATGTTGGTTTACTCAGCCTGGAAATGATAGTTAGATGCTACTTCCTCTGGAAACTTCTTTGGCTTTCTGATTTCAAGTAAAAAGTGTTAAAAAGGCACTTGAATAAGCTGTGTCGAGGGATGGTTGTTTTACGTGTTTTTCCACACGTGAACAAAGTCATTTTAAGGAATATCGAAATGTGTCTGTTTTCAAAACAGGTGCCTTGTCCACATTTTGCGAGAAACTATGGTGAAATATTCCAAAATCCGTCCTTTTCAAGTTCGATGTCAGCTTGACCTGTGCAGACATGAGGTGCATTATGGCTGCTTACGAGAGGATAAATGCTTTTATGCTCACAGTCTGGTAGAGCTTAAAGTCTGGATAATGCAAAAGGAAACAGGTATGTTTGGTAAAATGCACGCTTTACTCTTCATTGTAATGCCACTTCTTCCTTATCTCAACTCCTTTCTGAAATTAGCAACTTGGGATCAGTGCATTCACTTAGAATTTGCTGGAATCTTTCATACAGCATATTCAATAAACAGTAATGTAAAAATGATGAAAAGTATTGAGTAGGCTGCTAGGTATTCAAAATTAGCAAGTTTTTGATAATAAAAACTGTCAGAACTGCTCATTTGATGATCAGATTATTTTTTTTTCTTGAAATAAAACTAGAAGTCTTGAGCAGATACTAAATCCAAATCAAACTAGATATTATTTTTAAACCTTCAAAGTTTGGAAGCTGTTGATCAAATTTCTTTTTCACAAAGCACTGAGAGAAAAGCTTGAAATATTTTATTTCTGCCATTGTTTCCCTCCCTCCCCCAGTACAAGAATCAAGTTTTTCCACAGTTAGACCTTTCTTTTAGCTTAGTACCATTCTTATATGTTAGCCAGGAAATAAATCTTTCCAGATCGCTGCTCTGTGTCTCATTAGTGTATGTGTTGATAAAACTTAACTATTTTTCTGTTCTGGCTTACACAGGATGTTTAGGCTGCTTTTTGTTGATCTTGCTTGGTTTTGTTGGCTTCTTTGAGGATAACAAATTTTACACCCTCATTTCTAACTGAAAGCTTTTGAACAGCATCTCTCTGTACTTACAGTCCATTCCTCGGTCATGAGTTCCAAACTCCCCATGACTTTTTTTAATTTTAAAAAAAGCAGTTGAACTGTTAGCAGTAAATAATTTGTACCACATAACAGTTGTTCATTCTTCCTACCTTGCTCTTCATGACAGCAGTACTTTGCATATTAAGTAATCATGTTGGATCATTGTGATGCACAGAGGAAAAAGGGATATGGGGCAATCCCAATGTGTTACAGTGTTTCTGGCATTTTTGCCTCTTTATGTCTGTGATTTATCTTCACTTGACCCTTCTTTGATGAAGAGGCTCCTTGTTGCTTCAGCTTTCTATCTAGATTCTTGTACAGCCATACTGACATGCGATGTCATACTGACCTGAAAATTTTGGAGGAGGAAAGTCAAATAGAGACAAGAGATGACTGTTTCTTTGCTGATTTCCTGTTTTATCTCTCCTGGCATGAGTCTTTAGAAGTTTCTGAGTGGAAGTAAAACAGTTATTTTCTTACCAGCTGCCCCTACAAAGTCAAGGATGGCAAATACTTATGCTATAATTTCTATTTTGAAGTAAGGTTTGGGTTCTCCAAGAAAATTGATTCACCACAGAAGGCAGATTTTTTATTTTATTATGTCTTCGTGCTGCCCTCATGCTTTGCCAAAGTCAGTTAAAGCTCAGTCTGTACTCTTTGAATGAGGTTCCTCTTCCTAATGTGAGGTGTGGGAAGTAAAGGAATGCTACCTCAGGAAAGAAACATTTTATCAACCCTCAAATCCAAACACAGATGACAGTCTGTATTTGTATGGAATTAGAGCAGTAAATGTTACAGTATGTGTGAATACTGTATAGCTCCTATAGGAACCTTAGCTGGAGTATTTATAAGAATGTCATGTTTTTTGGTTTGGTTTGTTTTTTTTCTGAAACAAAACCCTAATTAACAGGGCTTGTTTAAAATCTTTGTAAAGAGTGCAGGAGCAATGTAGTATCTGTCAGCTTTCATTTTCAATAGTTTTTCTGTGGTCCATAATACAATGTACCTTTTCTAATTAGATTATCGTTAGAGATTTAGTACATTATGTTTAAATAAATACTCAAAGATGCACCTTAACTTATTTGACAAATCTGTAATTTAAAAATCTTTTATGTTTGCTTTTCAATGTGATGATACACACAATATTTCTGTTTTGGAGGCCCTCATGAGCTTCTTAAGTGTGTGTGTATATATATGTGTGTGTGTATTTGGATGTAAATGTATATCCACACCCACACGTGACCGTGTGTATATGCATACAATATAGAAAAAGTAAAATAGATTAAAACTTTGGGGCTTCAGTAGCATTCCAGTTTGAGCATGTCTGTAATTCTACAACAGTTGTTAAGTGCTCAAGAACTTTTCCCTTCCTTTACAGGTATTTCACATGATACTATTGTTCAAGAATCAAAGAAGTACTGGCAGAACATGGAAGCTAGTGCACATGGATCACAGGTATTTTTGTTTTTCCATTAAACTAATTCTACAGTGACTTTGGTGATAACTTTTTCTATGTCTGTATGTAATCTAACTTATTTTAGAAATTCCTTTTTTTAATGCTCCCTTTAAATAATCTCTGTCACGGTAGGCTTTCTTGCGGCTTGCTTCACTTACACTAAAATTCCTACTTTGCTTCTATGCAATTCCTTTTTTACTTTGCTTATTCTATCATATGTGGAACATAAAACCTAAATATAATTTCAGTCAGCTGCCATAGGTCAATTAATTATCTTTCCAATATGTAGGAGTTCTTTGTGTTTAGTGTGTATGTATTATCACATCTTCTGGGTACATATATCTAAATCAGAAATAAGTTAAATAAAAAAGCATTTGTTAAGAAATGTCTAGTTTGAAATTACAGGCTAAACTATTACAAGGCATGCAGTGTAACATCTGCTTCCGGGCATGTGTTGTAAACCTTTATCATAGCGGGTAATTCATAATTATGTATGGATTTTTTTGCAGATACAAAATACCTTTTATTGTTGTTGGTTTTTTTTTTTGACTTAAGATCCTTGGGAACCAAATGAAATACGGATCACTTAATCTGAAAATGAAGTTCGTTTGTGGTCAGTGCTGGAGAAATGGTCAAGTTAATGAGCCAGACAGAAATAAAAAATACTGTAGTGCAAAGGCAAGACACCCGTAAGTAAGACTAAACAGTGAAAATTTTACCATTTTGACAGCCATTTAAAACCTCTTTTGGGAATCTTTGTTACTGCTTAGGAAAGAGTCATACAAGGCATTTGAAAAAACATACTGCAGCAGATCACAGTGTCATCTCTTTGTAATATATTAATAATTGGTAATGAGAAACACTTCAGTGGCTGTTTGTTATGGGGTTTTTTTAGTTCTCAGTGATGGTAAAGTTTCAGTAGAATTTAGTTAAATCTCAAATACATGGTCAAAGCTTTATAAAGAAACTTTCTGCGCTTTCCTGGTTCTGCTTCTGTGTAGTGTGTGTCTTTTTTCAGTAGTATTTTCTTTCATTGAATGCATCTGGTTTTCAGATGGACCAAAGATCGCCGTGTGGTGCTAGTAATGTCTAATGAACGTAAGAAGTGGATGACCATTCGTCCTCTTCCTGCAAAGAAACAAGTGCCTCTGCAATTTGATGTATGTTAACCTAAGACTAACATTTTAGTTAATAAAATAGAGTAACTGGAAAATACTAGTAATTGGGCTGGTTTCATCAGTTCTGCAGAAATTCCTATGGGAGTTGGTGGGAATATGTTTATAGTGTTTCTACAGAGTTCAGCCTTAGAAAAGCAGTGATCTCACATGTTGTTACTGAAGCCCTTTCTGATCAGTGGAAGTTAGTAACTTTTTAAGTGATTTAACTAAGTTGTTACTATTTCCAGTAAATATTTCTGAAATAGTTTAAACGTGTCTATGGCCTGGTAATCTGGTAGGAGGCAAAAAGCAGTCACAGTACTTGCTTCCAGCAGTTTGTTTTTTGTAACTACAAGATAGGAGTTTTTTTTATAAAATAAAGATGAGTTTATTTTTCATGCGATAGAAATGTCTGATTGGGAGAGGAAACAGTAGCGAAGGCTGAAAAAAACTTATTTTTTGCTATCATTCTATTTACTTTATATTCATAAGGATATCTTTTTTTAATTCACGTTCCAGTTGTGCAATCATATTGCTTCAGGCAAGAAATGTCAGTATGATGGAAACTGCTCATTTGCTCACAGTCCTGAGGAAAGAGAGATGTGGACCTATATGAAGGAGAACAGCAGTAAGTAGAAGAGTAAATCTAACATGTTGTATATCTGACTGTTCTGCTTTTCATTCTTGTTCCTCAGTTACTTTTTAATCCACTTTCTTTTACTGTCTTTTGTAGTAAACTTTGCAGGTGCCTTTTTTTTTTTTTTAAATTTGGATAATCCCAGACTGGGTATTCAAAAACAGTATTAAATAAAAACAGCGATATTATGTATTTGTTTCTTCATGTGTTTTTAACAATAAAGTAATTTGTATCAGTTTTTGTAGATGTCTTAGAAATAGCATATTGATCCATGCAGCAATATTGTTTGGTGTTCATACTCTGTATTGCCACATGCACACACTAGGATTCTGTTGATAACATATGGGGGCAAGCTATAAGAAAGCAGACTGTAGACCACCAAAAACTGTAGTACACTTTCTATTAGTACTTCAAAATTCAGCTATTGATACACAGCAACACCGTTGTTAACTGTACTTTCGGTGCCTGTTCAGAAATGTGTAACATCTTACTTTCCCCTAGATAGGCAGAAATGGGTCTTGGTAAGTAGCTAGAGGTTGATATTGCTCGTGGCTCTTATCTCTAAACTGTGTAACTGTCTACATTGTGTCCTTCCTTTTTTCTTCTTACAATAGGTGGGAACTGAATTACACTTGCAAACTCAGTCATTTATCTAGTATTCTCAGACTGTTGCCTTAATTGCTAATTACTTATTTTAGCTTCTGCTCTCATTAGTTCAAGACTTGGAGCAGTTGTATGACATATGGCTAAAAAGTCAAAAACCAGAAAAAGGAGATGATACAGCTGCTCAGGCGAACAAAGAAAATGGGAAGCAAATTCACATGCCGACTGACTATGCTGAAGTTACAGTAAGTAATCATAGGTATAATTCTAAATTAAAACGTGCTTTTTTGTTGGTTCCCCCTTCCTATCAGTAACATACATTGTTGTCCTTACTTTCTTGGTGCTTCCTTAGATCATAGCTAGCTATGCTAAATGCAAACTTTAACTGACACTGTAAAGCAGTTCTAAAGCCTGTAAAGCACTCCTGTAAAGCCAGCAGAGATTGTAAACTTCAGGTGATTGTTTAAATAACTATGTCTGTTTAGGTAAACAACAATTTACAGGGCAAAATAAAGAAAACATTCAAAATGTATTTAGGAGCAGTTCTGTGCTTACAGTATTGAAATCTCAATGTTTTGTTTTCAAATTCCCTGTAAAACAGGTGGATTTTCACTGTTGGATGTGTGGGAAGAACTGTAATAGTGAGAAGCAATGGCAGGGTCACATTTCTTCTGAAAAGCATAAAGAAAAGGTTTTCCACACTGAGGATGATCAAAACTGCTGGCAGTATCGCTTTCCAACTGGATGTTTTAGCATTTGTGATAGGTATGTGGTTTTTAAGATGTCAAAAATGCTGAAAAATTACAGTTCATAGTTAAATAATTAAGGCAGTTATTAGTTTTGACAGACAGTGTTTCTAGTATTTCTTGCTTTGCATACATCTTTCAACAAGAAACTAAGTAATTAACAATATTTTAACACATACTGTTAGAACTCTGGGAGTGACAAGTTGCATAATTGTGGAACCAAATTAATTGCTTGTGTGTTGTTAATAAAGGACTGCAAGTTTATTGCAGCTGCACGAAATACGTTTTGTTACAAGTTTACTTAGGCATCTACATATTAACTACCTGTAGAACACAAGAACAGTACCTAGCTGGACAGTGATGTTGGATGTTTAAGGCAAGTAGAAATGTTGTTAGCATCAAAACAAACTTGTTCGAATCAAGTATTTATTATTGGAAATAGTTTATGAATGTGTGGAAGAGAACTTCCAAGACCTGTTGGTTTTCTCCAGCACTGGTTGTATGTTTTGCTGCTCCCTTTAATTCTTAAATGCAGTCTGTTTACCTGACTGCGGTAGATTTTTTGTAAATCTGTTGAAAGTTCCTTCCACTGTTGGAATCTTTTTGGAAGGCTAAAACCTCTGAAATCTGTATTCTGGAGCTAAAGATTCAATGTGCTGGTACGGATACCTTTATTACTGCGTTTAAACTTCAAGATTTAGAATGCCTTAGAGATCTTGAGAAATTGCACAGCATATAAAGCAAGTTATTTTTTGTTTTCAGTCTTTGCATGGAAGCTTACGTGTCCCCTTTACTGAATTTTTAAGTAACATCTTAAATGTATTTGCTGCTTTGAACACTAACAGACCTTGGATATGCAGTATAAAGTGAATACAAACTGGCGTGCTTATAACTTAATATAAAAATACTAGGATAAAATAGATTCTTAAGTCATACTGAGTACTTAAAAACAAAATTTAGATAACAAAGGGTAATTAATTTGTTAGATTTTTTTAACAATAGTAGTTCTTTAGCTTAATGAGTTAAATGATTAAGGTATTCATTTACCTGATAATTTGACCTCATGAAATTAAGGATATCGAGCATTAAATGACACAGTAAAGTAGAAGCATGAAGAACAGAAAGAAAAGAGCCATCTCTTGTTACTCTATAAATACTTGACAGCTGGAAAAGAAAAATATAATCAAAACGCTAAACAGAGTTAGCGTCATCGTACTTAAAAAGTAAATATTCTTCCAATATTTTTTTTTGTCCGTAATATTTTAGTGTAATTGAAAAACATGACCAGAAGAAAATACCTAGATACAATAGTGATCATGGTAATTCTGTGAAAACACTATTTGAAATCTGTCTTAACAGATATATGGCTGGTACTTGCACTGAAGGAAACAACTGTAAATTTGCCCATGGAAATGCTGAACTCCATGAGTGGGAAGAACGAAGACAAGTTTTAAGAATGAAGCTCAGCAAAGCAAGAAAAGACCACTTGATTGCTCCCAGTGATAATGACTTTGGAAAATATAGTTTTTTGTTTAAAGATATAAACTAACACTGAGATGACACATACATGTTATCAGCTGGAAGCATAAACCAGAAAATTTGACAATAATCAAAAGCATGTGACAGAAAAGCTGCAGGTTTTCTGCTTTTATTGGCATATATTGTTCCTCCTGAACAGCAAAATATAGTAGATTTAGGGGGATTGAGCAGACCTGTCTATGCTCTCATGAAACAGAGTGGTGATTAAAAAAATCTGAAGTATTATGCGCTTACTCACCTTCTGTTGGACAGAAAGTTAGGAAATAGAAGGGGGGAAGAGAGGTTATAATATCTAGGAAGCCCCCTAGTATCAGTCCTTCAGTTGAAAAACTTTAAGGTATCAAGGTATTACAAAACAGAGTGTTATGGGCTAACAAGAAAATGATGGATGAAAATTCTTCAGATCTTTTAATGGAGAGGATTTGTTTAAAACAAAGTTTGCTACTTATCTATATGTAGGTTGCTAAAAAGGATTTTCTTATTAAAGATTTTAAACAAAATAACCATTTAACTACAGTATATGTTGAATGGATATTTTTTCTCTATTTGTATGTTTCAATATAATTTACTGAAAAAGGATCTTGGGAGGAAAAAAAGTATTAATTTTTGAAAATGAAGTAGTTAAAATTCTGTTTCTTGGTCTTTGCTGTTAAATGCTGATTTTGAAAGATTACACTTGTATGTCAGTATTGTGTATTGTATGGACTAATGTTGCCTGTAATAAAGAGAACTTTACACAAAGCTGTTTTCTGCATGTAGCCTCTCAGAATTGAGATTTTGTGAAAACAAACAAACAATGATTTGCCTATTAGCAAAAGCTTGAGCACCTGTAGCTAAAAATTGAGTAAGTTGGTATTTGTGTCTCCAGCTGCTTGTTTGCAGTTTTCTGTATTGTCATTTGCTCATCGCATCACTAAAATAACAAAAATGGCCAACTAACTTGCAAAGTAGACAAGCATTTTGGAGCTACATGGTGCTGGGATGTGTTTTCAGCCTTTTGATTTGGGCATGAACCACCACCTCAGCTGCAAGGTGGGTGGTCATTCAAATTGCATTTCCTGCAGACCACAGGAAATGGAAAACCATTCACAGGCAGAGATGACTTCTGACTGATGGTCCTTTTGGCTTTACAGTCATTGGAGCTTCTGTTGCATTTTGGCTTCTCTGCAGATCGTGCTCTCAGCTTTCTTTGTGTGTTCCCTAAATTTTTCTCTCTCTCTCTTTTTTTTTTTTTTAATCTAAGCTTCTTCCAGTCATTCATTCAAAATAGCTAAAGCTAGGTTTCTTCCCCCCCCGCCCCCCGACTGACTTCTCTCTCTCCTCCAGAGTATTTTTCTCTGTTATTGGCTGACTTGACATAATTAGAAGAGCTTTTACGAATGACTTTCAGTAGTTTGAATGTAGTCATTGGCCATATATTGTGTATGTAAAAAGTGTTGAACCAAAGTTCAGTGATACCTATACACATGATGAGCCTGGATGCTGTGTCCCGTTCCCTTCACAAAATAAAAGCACAACGAATCCTAAACCACCACCACCTGCTTCAGCCATAGCTAGCGGAACTTGGGAAGTAACTGTTCCTTACAGGCTAGGCTGAAGTACATTTGAATACGATGTATAGTGTGCATACAAAATCAGTTTGGTGCTTGAAATACCACCTGCTGCAATGCTAATTTTTGACATTGTTTGTAATAATCTGAGCTTGAAATAGGGTACTACGGACACTGTTATTTCTGTGACAAAACCTGATTGTATCGTGTGCCTTTCTGAATTGTTTTCTCAATTTTATGCTTTCATTGTTTAATGTAAGTGCTCTGTAAATTATTGGAAGTAATTCTAGAAAAAACTAAACATGAAATCCTTGTTCTGTAAAGACGGTGTGAAATCTTTAATGTCTGCAGTGGGGGGCTGTTGGGGAAGGGCTGCCGGAGGGCGCTCGGTCCTCGTACAAACGGAGGAGTCACTGGGGAATTAC
>NW_009612296.1:0-29247 GCF_000690535.1 Cariama cristata
CAAACTAGGACAACTAGATTTGCTATTGACTGATCTGCCATAACAGGCTTATTCAGCAGAATAATCCAGATCTCATTTCAGCCTTAACTGGACTTTGAGGATGTGCATTAGTCATGCAGAAGACAGATGTATGCATTCAGTGGCTAAGAGGAACTGAGCCAGTTGGCAGGTATTAGGTTTTACCAAAACAGATTCTTGCTTTACTGCTGCTGTATCAGAATGTGAATTTCTGTTAAATAACACATGAAAATTAAAATTTATTTAAAACAATACCACTATGCACTCTTCACTTTGGTATTGTCACCGAGGCAGCACTTCTTTGCACCCCCCGAGACCCACCCTTCCCATCCTTTCTAAAAAAAACACTTTGGAGCATGCAAAAAAACTGTGTGAGTAGCTGCACACAGCTGTCAGTGAGAAGAAAAAGCTGACAGGTGAGAAAATACAGAAGTGAGAAAGAACCAATTTCAATAGACAGTTTTATTTGGCAGAAACTGTACCAGAATAAAGAAGGCAAGGAGCAAATAGTTGTAAACAGCAATACTCTAACAAGGATGGATATATTTGGAAGTACTTGGGGACATGCATGCATGTGTCTCTATGTCTTTGTTCCTTTGAGGTCTGTGTGAAAAAGCCACAGACTGATACAGCAGTACTGGCTCTGAGGTACTTTGGGAACAGAGTAAGAAATTTACATCACATCCAACAAAATCTATATAGTTCTGGTGTTATGGTAATTGGCTAGCTCTTTCACATCAAAAATTCAGTAAAGCCATAAACCAGTGTAGTGCTTAGGAAATAGGAGAGAAAATTGGGAAAAGAAAGGGAAAGAAAGACTTAGAGATTCATAGTTTTGCATTTTATTTTTCTCTCATTCACATTGATAAGAGCTACAAAGCATATTTCTACAGCAAGGCACATACTCAGGAAACAACACTTACATTGTGTTTGTGAATAAAGTGTGGGATATATTCTGAATATGGCTAATCCCTTTTAATCCACAATATCAGTAAGAGTCCCTTGATCATCTTAACTGTTCAATTAATAGGACACTCACCACATAGTTTTTGTTTGTGATAATTGTCACTCTCTCAGACAATGTCCAGGAACAGTTTGGTGTCTAATAGATAGTTTGGAGGCACTATGCTATTTTCAGGGAAGAGTGTTTGACTAGATGGTAATAAGCCATGCACTTGTTCTTCAGGTCTAGGGAATGGTCTTGGTTATACTAGTTCACAGCATGTCTCTCTCTCTGGCTTTGACCAGAAGACATACTATCCTGAATCTAAGAAACATTTCCATATGATAGTTTTGTCAAATTTGCTATATTCCTTTGGAAAGCTTCAGTTCTGATAAGTCTTCCCTTTGAAGCTGGAAACTTTTTGTTGCAGAGAATTCCTGATTTTTATCCTGAAGTTCTTATCCTTCAAGGATTCTGGTTTGATTTTCTCTCTGACATAAATACATATTGACCACTCCATCCTGCACTGATGTTTCACATAGTTTTTTTTTGCTAAAACTGTCTAGAAAACCCTCTAGATATAAAGGGTTTTAATGAACTACAGGTTAATAAAGTTTCTATTTAGTTTTTTTAAACTACTTATTTATTTGCATAACACTATTTCAAAATAAATTGATGAGACACTGAACTCACTTAAGAGTCGGTGTTTTCATTATTCCAGGTTTATTCCAGCAACTGGTCTGCAATTAGTTCAATTCTATAGGCTTCTAGCAATGTTGAAAAAATCAAGACGATCCTCAATTTCCCTTTGTGTCAGAGAAAATTTATCAAAATAGTTTAATACACTACAGAATTAAATACCACCATGAATATGGTAATTATACTGTGGTCTGACAAGTTTTCCCTGCACTTTAACAGTAGGCTACATTAGCGATCCACAGAATATTTACTCTTACAAAAGGAATTTGGAAATCTTGCTGAATTTCAAAGGGTTTCTCCCTCCTAGGATGAGTTGCTCTGCAGGAGACATAAGTATTTACTGACCTAACTGCTAGTTGTAATAATAGCACCAGTAAAACGTCACTGAGCATGTAACACATTATGGGCAAATCTAAATTGCCATGTAAGGCAATTTAAATATACAGAAAGTTACTTCCAAAACCACAGGGAAATGTAAGCCCTGTAAGGTATTGAAAATTCAACTTTATCAGCTGCAAATTTGCAAGCAATTTATAAACTTCAGTGTTTTTTGGAAAGCTCTTTCACAAGTGTGTAAAAAATGTTTGCAATGTCAGTAACAAATGACAGGCGAGGAGTTTTGGCAGCAAATGTTTCAGCCGTCCTCATGAAATGGATGAATATTTCCCTCCTTACATTAATTTGTGTTATAGCACGTACACAGGAGACTGATAATAGGGTCCTTCCCTCATGCTTGTCATATATAAAATATTGTACCACTTCATAACATTAAAAAGGTGAGTAAGGTCAGGTATTGCTCAAAAAGAAAAGGGAAACCTAAAGTTTGAAAGGTAACATCTTCAGTGTGAAATGTAGTATTCATGAACACTGTCAAATACCAACCTCATCTCAAGTGCTGGCTCCTGCTAATTCTTACTGACAGCTGTTCTTATGCTTACCTTGAGACATTTGGTTTTAAATGTCAGACTCGTTGGATCTTCTTCCCTAAACATTCACCAACAAGATGAAGAACATATTCACTAAAAAAAAAGGGAAAAGAAAAAAGAAATCATGTGCAAATGTGAAACATGTGAAATGTTCTGTAAGGAGATTTCCTTTCAGAGAAAAATTATCCGAAGTAAATTGTTTCTTTATGTATCTCCTAAGATTACAAAATAGAAAGAGTTTCATGTATACAGTATCTATTACATGTGGAAGGATAGTAGTCTGATAATACACCTGGTTTTAGAGTGCTTGCACTGGTATACTCAAGTACAGGGTGCTTGAGCGGAGGTGTGGGCGTGAAAAGACTGACCTCAACTCCTGCATTCTCTGAGGGTCTCTGAAAAATCTGCTACCTCTCTCGTTCCTGCATGTTCTGTGGCTACTTCAAAGACCAGAGGCTGATCCAAAACTTCTGAGAACTGGCAAACATCTTCCTCTTAAATTGGATGATCTTTGAATTTTGCGCATCTGTAATGGGGTATTATGTCTCGTTTTGTGAAATGGTCAGATTTCTTATGCTCTGAAGATTTATTCATAAAGGGATTTACAAAATTTGTCTTGGACTCTATATCGCCCCTTACAGTGAGAGAAATGAATGCCCTTGCACATTAGGAAATTAATCATCCATTTAAATGTTTTTTTAACTCTCCTCTTCCTTCACGCTCCCCTTTCTTCTAAGTCCCTTAAATAGTGCCTTAAGAGAACAGGAGTGAACATAAGGGAAGTAATGGAACTCAGTTGCTTCATATGGAGACTGGTTGCATTCCCATGCAGTGTGTTTTCATAAGGCCTTCAAAGTTTACACCCCTTTATGGGGCACGTGTTGGGTATTCACTGGCCAGTGTTACAGAAGAGTTCAAGCTAGATGATCTGAAATACCTGAATGTATTAGAAGAATATTTCTTTGCCTACCTTGTCTATTTAAAGTCATAGTTTTAGCAGAGATTAATCTTTTTATATGCATCTTCACAGCACTTTATGGAATGAAGGATGATATTAGGGACAACAGAGTCACAATGGAGACAACTAAAAGCACCATTGGAATATTCTTTGATTTTCTAGTCTGATATATCTTGAGACTCATGTTAGCTTGTGTCAGGCCTTCAAAGAAATTACACTTCAGTAGGGACTAGACTTGGTACATTTTTTCTAAACAGATGAGAGTAAAATAATCAGAATATGCAACAAGCCACTGTTTGAAAGCATAGCATTAGATGATGGTTGACTTGGGTAAATCCAGAAAACAATGCTTCCTCCAGTTGAACTTGATAGCTGGTAGCTGGCACTTACTTATTTTTCCCTCTCTCCTTCTTCTGTGTCTGTGCATAAATGACTGTTTCTGACCATCTTCCCGCTGCCTAGAAAGACTTATAAAAGTCTATATTTCTGGCTGTTGTTATATTGGCTATTGGCTGTAGAAAATGCTGATGCTAAGCCAGCTGAGGATGTTCTCTGGGCTGTCATCCTGAAGGCCGCTAACCTATGGGTACCACCCATAGGCAATCAGAGACCAGTGTCAGTGCACACTTCAAAAGTAGGTGAACACTGCCTGGAAAAGAATCATCAGAACAAAAGAATGCTATGAGGGAATTAGCATACCACAGTCAGCAATCGAAGCACTGCAGGTACTTATGAACAAGAAATCTTCAAATTCTTCTGTGTTAAACATCTAGCAGTTTCCCTGCATATTATGATCTCTGTGGGATGCTTCTTGAAGGTCAGTATTTTCCTTGACAGATGCCAATCCAGTTTGGAGATGTGTGCAAAACCCCATCCTGTAGCTTTCTCAAGACATTTTATAACTATCCTCTGCTAGATGTGTAGGCGTAGACATAGCTTTATATACTGCTATATGAAGGACCTACAGCTGTTGCTGATTCTCATACAGATTTAGCTATATTCAGTTTCTCAGACACATCTGAGCTACATTTTCTCATTGCTCTGTCACTGATCAAAATGACAAGTTTTGTTCCATAGGAATATATACAACGGGATTTATCCTTAATTTGAGTTAAAACCAGGGTTTGCTAATGCAACTGATATAAGTAGACTTCAGTTCTCAACCTGTACCATTTACCAAACTCTTAAATAGACTCCCTGATCTTCTATGAACATGATACTGGTGGGTCACTGTGTCACTGACATCTGGAGATGTCCTACATACAGCCTAGATTGAAAGAATCACTTTCCCTTCCATCAACACTGAATACCAGTTACAGATAGCAAACACTTAGCTAAGCCCATTTCCCATAAAGATCTAGCTTTTATTTTACATGTTCTTCTCACTTCTTTATTTAGTAGTAGTTTTAGCGGAAATGTTACTTAAGTCAATGAGGTCAAAAAGTCATCTATTTTAAAAGGCTGGGTTATATTAAAACAGATGCAGTACCCTTACTAATACATACTGAGGGACTTTATATCTTCTAAGTTTATCCTGTGAGCTGTCTAATTACAGTACAACTAGCAAGGCAATAAATTAAAGCTAAAATATGAAGTGTTAGACATGAGCTTTACAGCTGGAGACTAGATAAGACGACAATTGCAGGTAGGCATCCACCTATACATTTAGAGAGTAAGGAACAATAGAAGAAATGAAGATTAAAGAAGGTTGTAATTAATGTCATAATCCAATTTCTTCTCCTTGCTAACACATAGAACTAAATACGCCCATGAGCATATGCTCTGTGTAAAAAGAATCTGTGTTATGTGTTATTAAACATTGTAAATGGCATTGTAACATAGCCAGGACTATATTAAATCCTGTTTCAGTTGTGTACCTAAGCCTGATCCCCAGTTCATTGGGACTGTTTGGTCCTGAATCTCTTAGCAATGCTTGTAGAAACCCAGGCTTCCCAAACCCCTGGCTGCCATTTCTGCTACTAACTGCAGAGGTATCTGCTATGATCCTAAGTCCTGCAAACATCAGAATTCCTAGTTTGGTTAGATAGCCTCTAAAAATTTCACTTAGAAACAGATGTTTCAGTCCTAATAAATCTACAGTTTAATGCAGCTATTAATGGCAGTGAGTTGCTTTATACCTAGGAATGATTTTAGCTATTGTTATCTGACGTGCAGGCTCTCCAAAAACTCTACTACTAGAGTTTGTCTTCATCAAGACTCATGAGGATAGGACGATTTCTTTTCATATAGACATCTCTGGTGACTGGAACACTTAAGCAGTAGAGGCCAGGTACAAAATTCTTATACCAGAAAAATATGAGATCTTTAGTCATATTCATGATGCTAGTGGCTATCATTCTTTCTTCCTTTAGACTTAACATTTTATATAAACACAGGATATTTAGGAGGAAAATATGAAGCTAGACTACTTTCTAAGCTAGCGCAGGAGGTTGGGAGCTCACAGGTTAAATCTACTACTTTGCATGACGGAAGAGATTTGAGTATATGTCGTATAGGTCTTAAATGGCTGTAGTAATTACTAGATTATTGAGGCCAGAGGGCAAGATGAAGTCATGATGGGACCAAAAAAAAGTTATTTCAAGCTCTCTCCTAGAAGAACATACAGTCACTTCAGTTCAGTTCCAGGAATGAGATTAGACCAGTATATAGTGTTTGTGGGTAACTGGGTAATTGCTTATATTATACTGAACTGTTCTTTGTGATCCAGTTAGGTTTTCCTTTTTTTACTATATCAAATTACTGGTGGCATCTTCTATAAAGAATTTGGGTTTTGTACCTATTTAGTCTGAACTTTTGCAAAATGTTACTTTCTTTTTAAATTACTTAAGAATTTGTTATAAAATGCTGTAGGACCTTCTTACAACATCTTAAATTCTGGAAAATTTTTCACAGTATATGAATATATGTATTTCACGACTTCAAGATCTTGTTTCCCACAATCCTATTTCAGAGCAACTTTCATTAACAGGATGACTCATGTTTCTGCAACAAGCTTCAACATTTCTGTTCCCATAAATTAAAAAAATCACATGGAGAAGAAAATTACTAAATAAGTTTCTTCTCAAGAGGCTAGGTGAGGCTTACCCTTGGAAACCAATACTGCAAGCCAAGGACGGTATGTATAAGTGCACTTCATTGAGTACATTTTTCACTCCAGAGAGATCCACCAGCCCTCCAGGCAGATTCCTCCCATGTTTGATCAGCATACCCATAAAGCTTGAACTCCCCCCCACTTGTCATGGGCTCATCTGTGACTACAGACTTTGAGGTGCTCCAGAATGACTACATGCACAGCCACTGGTACTTCAAGATGTACCTTCTCCAGCATGGACTTTAGGCCACAATCCCTTCAGAGGTATACCTGCTGCAGCACATATGCTTCGAGATATACCTCCTCTAGCATGGACTTATCTGTGGTCACACATGCTTTGGGGTGTCCTGCTCCTGTGTGGACTCCTCAGTCCCTTCAATTCAAGTTCATGCTGGAGTTCCAGCCTGCCCAGCACAGCAGCACAGAAACAGCAGCGATGCCCTGGCCATCTGCCAGCCCAGGTGCACAGCCATCGTGGTTATTAAAATGGTCCCAGGCACAGCAGAGTAAGACGACAAGCAGTACAGCAGTACAGCAAGCAGTGAAAGCAAAGAGCTGTCACCAGCGAGCACTAGACTCTAATATACAGTAAGGCAAGCAAGCCCCATGGCAAGCACAGGAGCCTGCTAATTAATAGCTAAACAGCAATAACAGCTATAAATTCCATCTATCACATTCCAATCAAATCTGTCGTTATCTCAAACCTTTGAGCCCCGTGTTGGGCACCAAAAAGGACTGTCGTGGTTTAACCCCAGTCAGCAACTAAGCCCCACACAGTGACTCACTCACTCCTCCCACATCAGGATGGGAGAAAGAATCAGAGGAGTAAAAGTGAGAAAACTCATGGGTTGAGATAAAGACAGTTTAATAAATAAAGCAGAAGTCATGCACACAAGCAGAACAAGTAATTCATTCACCACTTTCCACGGGCAGGCAGGTGTTGAGCCATCTCCAGGAAAGCAGCGCTCCATCACATGTAATGGTTACTTGGGAGGACAAACACCATCACTCCAAATGTCCCCCGCCTCCTTCTTCTTCCCCCAGCTTTACATGCTGAGCATGACATCATATGGTATGGAATATCCCCTTGGTCAGTTGGGGTCAGCTGTCCCAGCTCTGTTCCCTCTCAACTCCTTGTGCACCTCCAGTCTACTTGCTGGTGGGGTGGTGTGAGAGGCAGAAAAGGCCTTGACTCCGTGTAAGCACTGATCAGCAATAATGGAAACATCCCTAAATTATCAACACTGTTTCCAGCACAAATCCAAAACATAGCCCCATACCAGCTACTATGAAGAAAATTAACTCTACCCCAACCAAAACCAGCACACCACAGAAAAAAAACCAACAAATGGTGCTTACTCTAAGGCAAGCACAGCAAATCAGCTGATACAGCCAGGCAGATCTGCTTTTATTAAAGACAGATCAATGTGTGGGTCGATCCTTGAGAAAACATCACGAGCTTCTTGCTGACAATGATGAAGTCTTTTGAGGCATGAGTTTTATTATTTGCAATGTCCAGCCTTTTCATGTTCAAAAAAACCCCCCACAAGCTTTCTAAAATCAGTAGAGTGGGGAGAAAAATGGTCCTTAGAAGGACAGATCCTCAGCACATATCACAGGCTGAGCAAACAAACTTTCCAGAGGAAGTCTTCATTTCCAGAGTTTAAGGAGATCCCTGTAGCAAACAGTGCTGACAAAGTATATCTATATCATCCATTCATTAATCTGTATTACTTCTTTTAGTGCTTCTGCTGTTGAAGCCAGCTCTGTGATTGCAGTGCATTTGCTCTGGAAGGATTTCTGCTGTATCATGCACTAGGGAGAAATAACTGTTGAGTATAATTTAACTCTCTAAGCTGAGGGGAAAAAATGAATAGTAATTATTCCCGCTTGCTTGCCTTTCAGGAAATGTGCATTTTAAAGGCTCATGTAACTATAAAAGCAGTTGCATGCTGAGCAGTTCTGAAAGATTTTTAAACAGTTTGGAATTCATTATATTTACTGCCTCACAAGGACCACTGACAACTAGGGTGGGTTTGGATCCACTGTTTACTTTTCATAAATCAGACATGATTGAAACAGGGAACAGAAGCCTGAATCTCATGAATCATCTGCTTACATATGGTTTCTCTGTATCACGATCGTAAACATTTGCATTATTGGAAGCTTTCATGCATAAAAGGATTCTCTCATACACATAGTACTATCTGCTAGTCAACAAGTTTGAAGGAGACTCAGATGCAGAAAGCTCTTTCATCCTGATTAGAGTACTAATTATTTGTGGCCATGAGTTTCATTCCTAGACTGGAGAAGTATATAAAACATCCTCCAATTCCAAGAGTGTGTTACTATAAACTGAATATAGAACAATAGAATATTTTCTTCTGGAAGGGATCTTTGGAGATCATTTAGCGCAACCCTCTTCTAAAAGCAGGTGTAGCCTCAAAGTCAAACCAAGTTGCTCAGTGCTTTTTCCAGTCAACTTTTGAATATTTCCAAAGCTGCAGATCCCACAGTGTCCCTGAGTAGCCTGTTCTGGTGCTTAACCACTCTCATTACATTTTTTGGTTATATCCAGTCAGAATTTCCATTGCTACAAATTATGAATGCTGCCTTTTATCCTTTCACTGTGCGTCTCAGAGAAGAACCTGGCAGTCTTCTTTATAACCACCAAGTTATTAAAGAAGGAAGCTAGATTCCTTTTAGGTTTTTCCTCTCCAGGCTAAACAAATCTGAGTCCTTCAGCCTTTCCTCATATGCCCTATGCTTCAGGAATCTGCCCACCCCCTTGGACCTCTGCTGGACTTTCTCCAATCTGTCATTGTCATCTATTTGAGGAAGATGCCAAAACTCGGCACAAGGCTCTAGATGAAGCCTCATGAAAGCTGAGTAGAGGGTGATAATCTATTCTTTTGGCCTGCTAGTTACTTATGGCTTATCAGTGTGTCCTAGTAGGTACTTAGTCTGCATTTCTGCAATGGCATACCACTGTCTTGCGCTTAATCACAGTCCCTCAGGACTCCCTGAAGAGCTGCTCCCTGGTCAGCTAGTCTCCATGGGCTTTGCATTTTTTATTCAACTTTGTAAGATTTCTGCAACTGGCCGCTCCAGCTTGTCAAGGTCCCTCTGAGTGGCAGTTTTGTGAATCTGAAGAAGGATCATCCCATTCTGTCATCCAGTCTGTTGATGAAGATATTAAACACTAACTGCCTCAGTATTGACTCCTAAGGAATGCCTCTTGTACCAGTCCGCCAGTCATACTTTGAACCATTGACCAACACTCTTTTAACGTTGCAGTACAGTCTGTCTTTTACTCACAGTCCACCATCTAGTCCATGTCTCTCAATTTGGCAATAAGGATGTCATGGGATATCCTGTCAAAAGCCTTGCTAAAGAGAAAGACACCCTCTCTCAGTCACCGAGGTAGTCATTTCATCACAGAAACCAATCAGGTTGGTCAGGCATGATTTGTCCTTCTAATCTGTGCTGGTTTCTCCCAGTCTCCTTCTTGTCATTCATGTGTCTGGAAATGGCTTTCAGGAGGACTCTTTCCAGATTCCTCCCAGGAGTGATGTGAGGCTGACTGGCCTGCTGTTCCCTGGATCCTTCATCTTCCCTCTTTGAAAACAGCTGTAATATTTGCACTTTCTAGTCATTAGGAAATTCCCATGGCCGTAGAAGACAGTTCCCTGTCAGTAACACCAGCCATACAGCCACGTGTTGATCGACAGGATCCACAGCTACTCTCTGGCTGCTTCCACTTGACCGGCAGGGTTGAGGAGAACACCAACAGTTTCTCTTTGTCCTCCATTCTAACCCCAAGGACCATGTAGTGACCCTTGATCTACTCAAGGTCTCCATTGGTAGTATCACTGATATCCACATGGACAAGCAACAACAAGTAGTAACCTCAGTCCTGGATGAACTTTGGCAAAGTCTCCACAGTATTCCAGGTTTGGGCCCCAGATGAGCAGCAAGTCTCCCAAGATAGCAAATCTGGTTGACAGACAGCTTTCACCTTCCTTTACAGAAAGACCATCATTACCCTTCCTCTCTGAGTCACTGACTTCATCCTTTGGGTCAGGCATGATCAGTCTGGGTGCCTCCCCAGCAGTGCCCACTCCTCCTTTCCTGCTTCCAGACCTCATTTTTCCAACCTCTAAGGAGAAATACCCTTTTTTGTGCCAGAAGTCATCATCTTCCAACTCCCACTGTGGCTGGAGTCCCTGCCTTCCCTCCACTTAAGCACAGACACTGGTTGTCCTTCCTTCTGGGCAACACGGATCTTGGATACTTGTCCCTACAGGGTTTCTGCAAACAAACTGTCATCTTCCCAGTTGTGACATGATCTGCTCTCTTCCTCCCTCAGCCTGCTGACTAGGTGGTCTGTTGATATCTCCAGATCACAGCTACTGTGGGTGAGGCTACTGTTGCCTCAACCCTGGCCTTGACACCATCCCTCCCTGCAGCCCAAGGCCCACACAGCCCTGTCCTCCTCCAGCATGTCCACCTGGGTTAATTGCAATATCTAACACAGTTTAAAAAGGTCTGAAATTTTTGATAACTTGTTCTAAAAAAATTGTTTCAAAATTTTCCAGTTCTTGTATCAAAAATAACATATATGTACACATATGTATACACACACACACAAACTGGGCTTTTCTGATTAAAGACAAAAAAAATGAAGTCAGTTATGAAATTACCACATCTACAGCACTGAAATAAATTCTCTTGTTCCCCTTTCAATCTTTGAACCTTGGTTATAAAGACTGTAAAAAGACACACGGCATAATAATCACCTATTGAAGTCACGAATTTCTAAGTGAGAAATAACTTAATGTTCTTTCATGAGGTATCTCGTGAATTGTTACCCTGAAGCTATTTCCACACAAGTTTTGAATTTCCCACCTCACTATTCTGACTGCTTTTGAAGCACTTTTATTTGTAATATACTGCATTCAGTCTAGAAAAAAACTCTGTACTCTAGTGAATGTTTAATGTCTGTTTAAATGCCCTGACCGCTTTCAACTTTTCAGTTTCCTATGTCAAAATTAACATAAAAAATTGTTTTGCTTAAGTTCCTTCCCTTTCCATAATTTGCATTCTTCACCAATGCAGTTAAAGAGTTCATAAAAGTGTATCATGGACTCATTTAAAGTATGTGATTAACTGTTAATATGAGACATTAACTTGCAGTACTTTGATAGAGATGATCATGTACAATTATATTTAATGATGGTAATTCATAATTACCATTTTTGTTACATTTTTAAAATACAGTATGGCAACTGCTAGATATTCAAAACTTCTGTATAAGTTTAAGAAACAGATGCTGATGTAAGGCTTACTGTCCTGTCATGTCCACCATGACTGATTGGTCATGTAACCCTTCTTATTTCTGCCCATCACAACAGCACCTCTTGGACTGCTGAAGGATCTTGTAGTTAAGCTATATTTATAAAATATAAGTTACTCTTTATAAAATACTCTGGACAACTTTTCTCAAGAAGCATTCATATGGAAATTTTTTTCAATAAAAAGGATCTTGATATTCAGTGGACAGAAATATCGTCAGGCTACGGAGACTTTTTGCTTTTATCTTTTTATGTTGAAATTAAAAAAATAGTTAACATCATCAATTCAGTCATTGTGCTGGTTTTACTCAAAAAAAAAAAAAAAGTTTGCCTAAAGAATTCTTGTATCCAAGTAAAAAATCTAAAGCTGAGCTCATGTTCATTTGTAGCTGCAGAAGCCACATCTGGTCTATGGGGAAAGCTGGGAAAAATAGGAAACTTCTGGACCACATTATGCAAGTTTCTCTGAAACTTGATGTATGACTCGTTATCTCTCTCCATTCTGGAAGAGATACATAGACAAGAAAAGGCAATACAGGTAGGTAGGGCTTTAATAGCATTTGAACTCCCTCTTCCAGTTTTATCAGTGAATTTTTTTCTGTATATTATCTCAGACAGAAATTTGCATTAAAAAAATTTCCTTCTTTAGGTGCAGGAAAGACTAAAACCTTAAGACAGAAGAGTGGTACTCAGGTTTCTTAGGGTTTTCCTTCTACTGTATGTTACTGCTCATCACAAATATTTTGCTACAATACTAACATTTCAAAATTTAAACTCCACTGATGATGCAAAGAGATTATATTGATGACAGTTAGGATATTACGCAGTCTTTAATTGTTTTAATATTTAACAAGTAGCTGGGAAGTTTTGAAAAGAAACAATCTTTTTTTTTTTGAAAAGTCCAGTTTCTGGGGAAAAAAATTTAAAGAATCTGTTATGATTAATTTCTTCATTCGTAATATAGGGCAAAAGTCAATAATTTGTCAAAAAAAAGACTTAAAAAATCTATTTTTATGACTTTTCATTTTAAAATTTATAGTTATTTTAGTACAAATCAGTCAAAAAGTGGGGAATAAAAATATTAATCTCAGTTCAGAATCCTTTACTTCATAAAGCTATACTTTCAAGTGAGAAATATATGTATTTACCTGGTATATGCTGTTGGACCTGAATAGTGAACCACAATGGCTTTTAAATGAGGGATAAAACTGCCAGAAGTTTTTTGGTTTTTAAAAGTCTTTTGTAGTCAGGAAAATAATTCTTTTTCCAGACCTAGCTTTGAATAAACTTTTAAATAAATGCAGGAAAGTAAAAAATGAACATACACATACAAACACACATGCTTGGTGATATATATTTAAATACCATTATTGAAGCTGTTAAGTAATGGACAGAAATTAAAAGAAATAACCAAGTTATTGTTAGTGTGAAATCATTATAATCTCCCTTTTGCATTATGGTACAGTATGTTTTTTATATCTTCACATTAGAAATGATCCCTGAACTCCTGTCATTCGTTGCATATGGTGGCAGCAAAGGCAGACTGGTATATTATCTCTGCCAGCCATTTGTGTTGGCAGTGTTCTCATCTTGTATAATTAATGAAACACTTAAAGTGAAGAGAAAGAAAAAGAAGCATAAATTCTCAATAGTGATCAGCATGCTCACGAGTGAAGAGGAAGATCCTGGATCAAAATTCTGCTCTGAGCAAAATGGTCATGAAGTCACCATCTGACAGCTAGTCTTGCAGTCATCCCATACTCTGCTTTCTTGCTACCCTGCCAAGGTTGTAACAACTTACAGGATCTCAATTATTGTAGATCTAAAAATTATACTTTTAAACAGATCTTTAGGTGGCAATTGCTATATAGAAGGCTTCTGAAAGACCTATGCCTTATACCATGGGGAAGAGAAAAAGTGATCCTAACAAATGAAGCTTATTTGGGAAACACCTTACTGGAGGAAGACATCAAAAAGAGGTTTTGCCTCATGCTCTGGGTTACTCTGCCTGCACTGAGCAGTGACAGGCAGACTTATCCAGAAGGTAGAGAGTGCAAAAGGAGTGTTTGAACAGCATCTCATGCATCCTCAGCTGCCAGAGGTGCTGCACATAATTCCCTATATTGGCTTGTGAGAGGATGTGGTTTAGTTGGAAGTAGTATTTCCTTATAGCGTAAGGAAAGGAAAGAGACAGGTTGATCATGTTAGTCATGGGACCAATTGATTTATCTTGCTCCTGCGTCCTTCCTTTTTGTAGTGCAAATCAAGAGGCAGACACAATTAAGCTCTTCACTTTAAACTTAGAATTAATTTTTCAATTATTTCTAACAAACTGCTGGTCAATTTACATGTATATCGGGTTCTTTACACACAGACTAGAACTGCTGTTAGCTGTGAGACTAATAAAATTGAGGTAGCTCCTATGGGGAAAAATGTTAGCGTTCAGCTTTCTAATTATTAACACGATTAATCTTCTCTCTTGCTGTTTTTAGAATTCCAATCAAACTATTTAAAAATTTAGAACCTGCTCCATGGGAAAAAGAAATCTTGATTGGGCAGGTTGTGCAGTTTTTCTACACATAATTGAGGGTTCAGGTTAACTACTCTTTGCCAATGCTATTGTGAGCTAGGGCAGTTGCTCCTTTTACTAACCTACTAATAGAGCAGGACTGAGAGACCTGGGTTCAAGTCTCCAAAGAACACTTGCAAATGTGAGGCAATTATAATAATTATCCATGGGATCTGTGTGCACAGCAGCAGTATAAAAGTGTTGCAAGTTGGATGCATGATTGAAAACGGAACCATTCAAGATTTAAATGTCACAACAGTAGACATTGTTATGATAACGGTCTCAAAATCACTTGAGCACTATATCAGTCATTTACCCCTAGTCTGCTTAAATATAACAGGCATTTTTTCTTTTTTTTTTTACTTTTTTCTTTTCTGTGAGGACAGTTCTCAACGGAGGTAAATGGGAGTAAACATTAAAAAAAAAAAAAGCAAGACAAACAAATAAAAAAAAAATTAAAAAACCCCAAATTTACACACAAAACACTCCCTGGAATAGTCCATGGATCATTCTCTGTTTCTGTCCTTCCTTTTCCTCACACGAATCCCTGCCAAGCTCTTCTGCTTCGATACCCACAGAAAATCATACAACCACTGATGAGAGCACTGAGTTACAACCAGTGAGTTAATTTTATCCATTAAACAGAAGTATGGTGATGGGGAATTTCTTAGAACCATGCACAACACAACTGCAGCAATGCCAATGACAAATGCCCTCACACTGAGAAATTCACCCTCTGCAGCCCATGACAAGGGGGAAACCCTGTCTCCCACACAGTCTGCCAGAGAGTTTTTACTATTGCATGCAAGGGCAGGATTTCAGCTAATAATTATGAAATAATTTCAACATCACCAGCACTAGAGCTCCATCCTTTAGTCAGATCACACAGTGACAGCCTTGCACTTGTCTTTATACATGAGGCCATTTTGTGAAAGAGCTAGTACTCACAGGGGAGAAGCGGGAAGAGAGTAGTGAGTGGTATGTTTCTTCTTATAGCAGAATTTCCACCAAGGTTGAGTGAAAAGATCTGCTGCACAGGAGAAACTAAAATATTGCTTAAAATATTTGAGTTTTAATATGATGGCTGCAACCTGAAGAGCAGAGCAGGCGTCATAGCTCTACAAGCTGTCTTATTCTGAAGACCATCTATTCAAGGAGCTACTTAATTGAGTCGTAAACCACATATTTACAACATCTTGCTGAAAATCTGGTTGGGTGGAATGAGTAAGCTTTATACCACAGTTGCCAAACTTTTCCATTCACGACTCTACTTCTATTTGCACTTCCAGGCTTGCTTCCAGTTTTCCTAGTTTGGGAAATGCTGCTTTGAGACCTTGAATTAAAAGCATATGTTGAGAGTTAGCCTGACCTTTAGAAATTGCAAAGTAGTTGCAGGAGATGATGAGGGGGTGATAGATGGAGGTGTGGGAAGAGTCAATGAGAAACTCTTTTCCCCACCCACGAACAAATTTTTCATTCCAATTGGGTTTTTTTACTGTTTTCTTTTTGAAATGAAGCTTCCAGTGTGGTGCTCTTTGTATGTGTCAATTTATCAATTTTCCTATTGCCTATTAATAACTTTGTACTTATTGGTCAACTTATAACAAGAGAAGAGCTCTCATTCCACCAGATTTCATAAAAACAAAGGTCAAACAAAGAACAAAAGGATTTTTTCATTGTCTCCTCCTAGCAGAGTGAGCTTTTACCACCACTGGTCACCAGAGAATCCATCCTTCTGAGATCTCCTTTGGAGATCTCACCTCCAGAGCAGCACTGCTCACTTGTACCTTATTCTTCCTCTAGCACGAAGGAATCCAGCTATAAGACACATAGCCACAGGAAACCAGGATTTCTTAATTTCTCCACTCAGGAAATATGCCTTATTAATTAATATTGGGCTGGTACTGTAAGGCTAAATGTGGCACAAATAAGGCAGTACTGGATTGGATGTCAGTAGAGGGAAGCCAGAGGGTACAGCAAGGTCAGGTAAATTAAGAGAGACGATCTTGCTGGTCCCACAGTGTCTGCTGGTGCCTGGAAGCATGCACTGGGAAGGTTAATGCGTGATAATCCCATTTGGACCTGCTATACAGGCTGGATCGATGGGCCGAGGCCAACTGTATGAGATCCAACAAGACCAAGTGCTGGGTCCTGCACTTCGGTCACAACAACCCCATGTGAGCTACAGGCTTGGGGATGAGCGGCTGGAAAGCTGCCCAGTGGAAAAAGACTTGGGGGTGTTGGTCGACAGCCGGATGAACATGAGCAAGCAGTGTGCTCAGGTGGCCAAGAAGGCCAACAGCATCCTGGCCTGTATCAGAAACAGTGTGGCCAGCAGGACCAGGGAAGTGATCATCCCTTTGTACTCCGCGCTGGTGAGGCCGCACCTCGAATACTGTGTTCAGTTTTGGGTCCCTCACTATAAGAAGGACATTGAGCTGCTGGAGCGTGTTCAGAGAAGGGCAGCAAAGCTGGTGAAGGACCTGGAGAAAAAGCCTTACAAGGAGCGGCTGAGGAAGCTGGGGTCGTTTAGTCTGGAGGATGCTGTGGGGAGACCTGATCACCCTCTACAACTACCTGAAAGGAGGTTGTAGTGAGGTGGGGGTTGGGCTCTTCTCTCTGGTAATTAGCGATAGGACGAGAGGAAACGGTCTCAAGTTGCGCCAGGGGAGGTTCAGGCTCGACATTAGAAAGAACTTCTTCACTGTTAGAGCTGTTAGGTATTGGAACAGGCTCCCCAGGGAGGGGGGGGAGTGATAGTCCCTGGGGGTATTCAAAAAACATTTAGAAGTGGTACTTCAAGACATGGTTTAGTGGACATGGTGGCATCAGGTATACGGTTGGACTTGATGATCTTTGGGGTCTCTTCCAACCATAATGATTCTATGATTCTATGATTCTATAAAGAAAACTGTCAGTTGAACTGCCTCATGCCACCAGGAGACAAACTGAACTGGTTCTGATGGTGACTGCAAACTGGAGGAATCTATAATGAGCCTCTATTTGTGTCTCTAAAAACACTTAGACAAAATTTTTCAGGGCATGATTTGTGAATCCCTCCTCCAGTCTCCTGGTTTCTGCAGCAAATGTCTGTAAAACCAGATGCTCAGTCTAACATATTTAGTATTGCCCTTGAAAATTTAATTAAACTTACAAGCATAAGGTGACTCTTTACTTTGCCAGTGAACAGTATTGTACTCTGTATCAGTTTCCATCTTCGAACTGTTTTTCTATAAAGGCAAAATTCAAATAAAAAAATTAAAATTATAGGTTTAAAATTATGTTACATTTTGTACTAAGATTGAAGCTACAGACTTTGTAATTTAGCATCACCTGATCTCTAGAAAACCAATGGGAAATAAATGAACATTCATTTCTGCAGCTGTTTTGCTCAATAACCATAATAATATAGTTGTTAGATATAAACAGCACACATCAGCTCTGGCAGAGCAAAATAAGGATGCCAAGCTAAGTACCTGATAAGCTTTCACATTCAAGTGTTTGCATGTAATATCAGTATTTCTCCAATGCAAATGACAGTAGATGACAGCTCTCACTTAAGTACATATGGTGCTTTGAATGAGCAGGGGCTCCCAAGAGGTGAGTTTAAGAACAATTTTTATTCCACCAGTGACTAAATTTTGTCAGTTTTCTGGACTAGAGGGAGGGAATCCCTTTGATGACCACAAGTGAGCAGGAAAAATTATAGACATGATTTAAGAAAGAAGTGAAACCAAAGATTAAGCCTGAGGTTTTTGGTAGAACCTAAAGGAGCTAACTTAGTTCAAAAGGCCTCCAATTCCTTTAAGTTTTATTGAAATTCCCGGTCTGAGCACTTTTTGCGACACTGATGACTGCAGTTACTCAACCAAGAAGGGACACTAAAGGAAGCTTGAGTAAGAGGAGCACGCTATGAGACTGCATTTTGAATAAAATTATATTTATAACTGCCTTACGAGATCTAACTCCGTTCCCTGCTTTCTACGGGGACCTTCGAACCACCACTCCATTGTCTGGGGATGCATACACACCTCCCCCATTCAGCTCTTCCTCCTGAGCTCAGATTCTAATTGGAACATTTCTGCTTTTTCTTCATAAGTAATATTTGCTCCAGATTGTGGCTGGCTGCTAAGGAAACTTAAAAATTACTGCAATACCTCTCATATGGATACATTGGAAATGTCTCTAAATTTTTTGATCAATCTCACCCTGACTATATCTTCACACAAACCTCATGACATAATGTGAAAGCAGGAATCCATGGGACCACTGAAGAAGAACTGCCTTTCTGAAATAAGTGAAAAGGTGTTTCTGATGGATTTAGATACACTGTGATATATTGTACCTTCTATGTTCATGCTGAGCAGAACTGCAGTCCAGCTGACATGTGCCAGGTACCTTGGACTTACTTCACACACACATAAACCATTTTGTGTAAAACATTTGCGGAAGGTCAGTTGCATCCAGAACATGTTGGACCTAAAGCAATGTGTTTATAATTAATTTGTGCAAGAAAAAGTAAGCCTAATGAACAAAAAACCCATCAGCTTTACTGTGAATTCATAGAGCATGCAGGGTAGGTTGGATGTGTGACTATCATGCTCGCTTACTGTAGAGCTGATCCGTACATGTGTGGGGAAAAACCAGGATTTCTCAGGCAGGTCAAGTGGAAATGTAGATCTTACAGAGTTTATAACCATCTGGGAAAGTCACAGAAATGGGTAAACCCCCAAAAATTTCCTGTTAGAAAAAGTGGACATGTATTTTGAAACATGTACAGTAGAGCTGAGACTGAGGTTCAAGGAAAGAGTAATGGGATCCTGGTACTCCAGGATCCAAAATGCCAGGAAAATGGCTGAGTCCTATTACTGAGTTTTGCCTTTTTACACACAAGTATGCATTTTGTAAATGTCTACCTTCATTACACATGTTAGATTCCTTACTTAGAACTTCTTTAGGAACATTTCATAACATCTTTAAATTGGTGGGACTTTCCTCCCCTCTGATTTTCCACTGTCTGATTGAGAGAATGAGCCAGTTAGAGCCTTTCAACTTGCTTCATTTCTCTGCTGTCATTTCATTAAGTTTTCCACCATAATCTCGTGCTTTATAGGCACAAGTCATAACACCTACAGCTATCAGATGGTCTTCTGCAAGAAATACCAGAGCAAAGTGGGACTGCTCCTTATGAAAAAATCACAAGAGGGAAGGTATGCTGAGTCTGTCATGACCAAATTATTCACAGAATTTCAAGTATGGCTTTTCTTACCTGGCATGATCCCCAGCATCACATGTAACTGTTCTTCTTGGCAGGCTGGTTACTTGAACATATTTAGAACTACATTGTGGAAAAACAGAGTATTTTCAGATTTTCCCTGTTTCCATTTCATATGCCTTTTTTTTATTATTTTCCCATGATATCTATCATTTAAAGTATCACAAAAAAAGAGAATAACACTTAGGTTATAATTTTGTAGACTAGTCATTCTTAGAGGAAAAAATACTTTAAATTCAGATATCCTGTATTTTCTGTCTCCTTCAATATTTGCCTCTTTTTCTTTCTTTCCCCAAATTGTTTAAAAATAACAAGATTTTAAAAATCGTTTCTTGAAGTCACAATATTTGTTAAAAGATTCAAACTTTTGGCTCTTAATTTTGTCTCATAAAAATAAAAAACAATAGGAATGCCTACTTGCTTTTTTTCTTCAATATTTTACATTTTCTTCCTACAAATATAAAAGTCTTCGAAGTTCAGACAATAAAAAGCATGTAATTTATTCCATTTATTCTAATAATTCCTAAAGTAGGTCAGTGAGTACAGTAAAAGAGATAATGTAATTGTATTATACCATGTGTGGCTGAAGTAGAACATTATCCAGTAATCATGTTCACAATCACTAATAGGTAAACAACATCAGATATGTATAAAGCTTGAACAGGTACTGTCAAATCATTTAGGAGTGTTCGCATTTGGGATGCATTGAAAGTCAAGTCTCTTGCCTCATCATCTGGAAGGAAAATTTCTACACACTTACAGGCACCAGAAGGATCAAAGTAAAGAATTTTAATAAGATTTTCACATTAGTAAATTTTGGTAATAATTCAGTTCATATCTGTGACATGGATGGTGGGGATGAATTTTCTTTTTTGTTCTGTGCAGAAGAAGGAAGAATATTGCACATTGGAAGGTATACGAAACAGTACATACAGAATCTATACAATGTTGACAAACACAGCATGAAAATTGGGAGGGATGAGTGCTATATTTTAAAAAATCACCCCCACTGTCCCCCCAAAAAAACAAAATAAATTATCTAAAATTCAAGGAGTGAGCTGGGTCCTACTGGTACAGTTCATATTTTTGTCAGCATCTGAGTTCTTCCCCAGGTTGACTTCGGGAGTGCTCAAATTTGAAGTACTGTTTGAGTTCAAAATGCACCTAACATGTGCAGATCCAGTTTGGAATCCAAAAGTTAAATATGAAGTTTTGGGGAAGGGATGAGGTCGTGTTCTTGTTCTTCAAAGCACTGAATGGTTGAAGAAACCACAGAGCACAGCAGAAGCGAGAAATAACCCAGCCTTGCACCGTAGGTGAATGCAGGGCAGGAGCCTCCCTGCAAGAAGTAGTGACAGCACTCAAATGAGCAGCAATCTTTTCTGTTTAGTGCGCTACCAACACAATTGGTACTGCCACATAACGTACACTGAATTTCCACATTAGATGTGGTTCCCATTTTGACGATATCTGACCACAGTGACCCAGGACAGCACTACCAGCCCCATTTTCTCAAAGTTGATCTATATTCTGCATTATTCACAGGAGACTAGATAATAAAATAGCGTCATTTGGACACCCCCCCCCCACCCCACACCCCCACCCGCACACCACACTTTTGATGATAGTTTTTTTTCTCTTCCTTCAGAACCCCCCCCCCCCCCCACACACACACACACGCCTACCAGTCTTTTCTATATTTTCCTGGGAAATTTCTGAATTGTGGTAACAACTCTAAGCTTCCAATTGCAAACATAGGAAGATAACACAAATCTAAGGAAAAGAAAAGAGAAAATAAAGGAAAAACAGCAATCTGAAAGAGGTAAGTGTATCATTTGTATCCCAGTGGCAAAACATGCATATCATAAATCTAGCAGAAATTTGCTGCAGATATTTTCCCCCCATTATTGTCAATGTTGGTCTCTGCAGTTTTCTGAGAGAGGTAAAAATAAATGTAAAGGTAAAATTTTCATCTCTTCTCAGGCAATGCAGACCTTAACATTAGCCCATACTAAGTTCCCTTCTGCATTTCTGCAGTGCACTGCTTCACATGTGTTTGCAGATAATGAATGGTCAGTGCTGTTTCTCATCATAGCTACCTATTAATGATTTCTTAGGACAGTCATTGTCTGATGTATAAACAAATGAATAGTAACTTAGTAGAGAATTTCTGTAGTCACAGCTACAGAAAATATGAAATACATCAGAGAAAGAGAGAAATGTATACTTGGCAAAAAATAAATCATAAACAGCATCCTATCTTGAGCACATAACCAGATATTAAAGGGCTTGTTTTTGACTGAACATTAACGCCTGAAATGGATCTGGGACTGAGGTTATTGGCTGCCCTATTCATGATGGTTATTTTATAAACCATGTCTCTACAGCAAACTTTTGCAGCTTATAGTAAAATCACATTTCTAAGGGATGTTATAATTTTAAAGGTAAAGATGGCATGCTTTGAATATCAGAAGTCAGGTTTTTCGGCTATCCAAAGTATCTAAAGACTCATACATTTGGTTTACATATCCATATACCTGTATCTCCACAATAGCTACAGTTTCATATGTTTAAGAAAAACATTAACATTTGAGCTATATGAATAATATAAGTTCATAACGTCACAGATATTTTCTTTTTCCTTTGGAAACAGATTACTATCTTCTAGAATGATTTTTCAATGTTATTGTTAGTATTATTATTTCTTGATGGCTTTTTTACCTTTCTTTTTTATTTCTGTGTGCTGACTGAGAATGGACATTTGCGTAACTTATATTTTCACTTTGACTATAAGTGGAATTTACTTCTGTGCAAAGGACTGATAAGCACAAAGCATATGTTAAAGCTCATATTTTAAAGTTTATGGAGAATGAATTAAGGCTTATAAATAAAGTGGGAATTTGGGATCTGGATCAAGAGCAAATATCAATAATATGAAAAAGAATAGGACATAATCTAAACAATTTTCTTCCCAAACTAAGATACAGACAAATAAATACAAAGTAAATTTCAGAAGAAAATGTTTTGTCAGCTACTTGTTAAAAAATCTGAGGACATCAAAGTATGACTTATAAAACTGTCAGAGAACTCTCCTTTTTACACAGTGATGTATCTGTTCTTTCCCTGTTGTTTCCTTACCAAAACAAGCCTCAGACCAATAGCTTTCACCGTGCAAAATAATGCTGAAATATAAGCCTGAAGAGTCATTCTTACATATCTTGATTTTTGCTGCAGCTCTGGGTTCCCAGGCTTGCCCAGCACCAAGCAGGGTGGTTTGGCACTTAGCAGTTCTTGAGCTAAAGACCAAAACAATAAGAAAGAGTGCTAGTTGAGTGCAAAACAATAAGCTTGATGTTCAGGCCACTTACCTTAGAGGATTTTTAATCCCTCTTCCAAGGTGCATTTAATTCTTTCTATACAGTGGAAAGATAAAAACCCAAACAAACACACACCTTCTTTCCAGGGCAATGTTGAGCAGTGGCTAGGCTCTGCCTATGTTACATAATGAGATGTTTAGGTTTGACTCCCTACAGGTAGATCTGAGCCTTGGTCTTGCATCTGCTCTGTGATTTTTGACTCCTCCATTGGTCAAGGAATTTGGATTGGTGTCATGATCAGCATTGAGGTGCAATGCAAGTCATGGGATATGAGCTTTTGTTTGACAGAACTTTCATGATTTTTTGCTTTTTTTGTTCCTTATTTTCAGTCACTGAAGAAATAACCATGGAGCATCTTTTTGTTTAGGTGCACTCTTGTTGGAGATAGAAGATTGGTTTTCTCATAAAATGGAAATCAGCTTGATCAGTTGATCCAGTTCAGTCTTTCTTTGAAAGCAATGCTCATCTGCCAATGACTTTTGTGAGAAGAGAGACTAGTCCATTCTCAGAAGAAAACAAATGAAAACATAAATAAAATGTAATTAAGGGGAAAGGGAAGGGAAGGGGAAGGCAAGGCAAGGCAAGGCAGGGAAAGGAAAGGAAAGGAAAGGAGAAAGGAAAAGAAACCCAGGGACCTCACTTTGAGGTGGAATAGTGTCAGAGTCTCAGTTGTGTGCAATAAAAGGGCAATAGAATGAAATATTTCTAAAATTTCTGCTGAGAGATTTACAGAATAACATTCCTTTCTTTGGGGATTTTCACCAAATGTCGGCTAATTATTCCTGACATTTATTCTGAGGTCCCGTAGCGAAGAAGCATATGACCAGTAAGATGTAAGAAACTAATAACAGCCAATTTAAAATATTTACTGACTTGAACCTTGGAAGGTAGAGCCAGAGGGTTCCCCTCACACCTGAGAAAGTTGCAGCTGTGCTATTGTATACTTTGGAGACAATAAAGATGAAAACAGGCACTAGATGCTGTAAATCCTCAGTGAAAAGTCTACTTACTGTATTCGTACTGCATGCCAGCTTTGAGAATAGCATGCTAGCCTATTTTCAGTGTCTAAGCTGCAGTGCACTTAGTATGTTATCAATTTCTTATTTGTATACATACCATGATGCTTCAGTATTTCTTTCAGTAGTTATTTAAGGGAACCTGAGAGGACTGTATTAAGTAGGCCATTGATTTTGACATTTATCTTTTTTTCTTGAAATATATGTGACTTCTAACAGAAGAAAGAAATTATGGATTTTAATAGAAGAATGAAAAAGAAATAAAATAGTTTATAATAATTTTGTCTAACTTACTTCAGCAATGTTGATTTATTTAACTTCCTTTAGTGACATAAACTATTTAAGTCTCAAATCAGAAAAAAGCCTCAGAATTAGATATTGGATTTACACAAAAGATCAAAGTCCATGAAATGAAGGAGCTTGCTACTGACACACCATAAAAGCTGCATCAAAGTATGAGCCATAAGGACTTTGCAGTACTGTAGAGACTGAGAACAGTCAATGTGTTATCTCACTTGAGACAGCCATTTCATAAATATCAGCAAAATGAGATATATGAGCAAAAGAACAAAGGGGGTGAGCAGCTGCCATGTGAGCAGCTACCGTCTAAGGTTAGAGCAGGCTCCCGAGCTCTTTTCTCTGACATGGCCATGAGGCAAGGAGAGGGCAGACCTGGGTTTCCTCATGCACGTGCCTTCAGTGTAAAGAATTTGTATCTTCTGCACTATTTCTGCATTGATTTCTAATGCCTGTGAAGCATCTGTCCTGCTCATCACTTCTGATAATTCATCAATAGCACTAGATTTTAAACAGATATTCAGACTGAAAAGTTAAAAATATTCCTTTCCTGAAACTTTGAAGCACCACAGTTTTTTCAAGACAAAATTCAAAGAAAATATCAATTCAATTTACTCAAAATATTTTGTTTTGATGGCTTTGAAACATTGATTATGAAGTTAAGGCACTTTTTCCTCTACTATAATTAGCATAAACAAACATTCTAATAAATTCACATATAGTTATTATAGAAACTACACCACAAAAGCTAGAAAAATGTATTTGTTTTCCCACTTTGAGTATGGGTTGTTATAATCAATAAGTCAAATCAATCGTTCTAATCAGTTTCAGGCTTGCCAATAAGCCTGTTTTAATTAAAAGAACAATCAGGTGTTTTACCAGCAAATTTCTAACAAGATTCACTAGTAATGGAATGTTGTGATGTCTTACATGTGGCTGAAATATTTTCCATGATCACTGAATTTAAAATTGTCACAAATTCTAAATTAATTTTAAAGACACAACAACTGCTATTATAGTTGAAACTATGTTATAACATAAAAATATTTTCCTGTGTAGATTGAGTAGAAATTACTCCATTCCAGTGAGGTACTGATCAAATAATTGGTTATTAAAATCCTCTGATTTAATACACATAAATAAAAAATCTAACCATGTGACTTACATCAATGTACTTTCCATTGATTTCACTACAAATCCATGTAAGGTGATCTGTTCCCACAACAAGCAGATATCAAGGAAGTCTTAGCATTCAGGGACACAATCAGTGAAAGACATCCCATTCTGGAGTACCATCAACCTCAAAGAGAAGTTACTTTTTTTTGCTTTTTCTTTTCCTGATATTTTAAAAACATGTCTCTTGGATTCAACTTGCATATAATGTTACATTTAGAAAAAAGAGCTGTAGAATTAGTGAAGGATAATTCAGTTTATTCCTTTTGATAGCACACTCTAGAGACAAACAACTATAGGACATGTTTGGTATTCAGTTGATAGGGTGACAACATTTTATATATGCTTCTCAGCAATGCTTCTCTATGCAGAAAATGAGAGGATACCTTCAGGGTGTCTTACTCATAATCTCTTGTCTTCTAAATGATTCATATCAACATGAAACCTTCAATGCTGTTTCACCTACTGTTTCTATTGGTCAGGAAATGATGTAATTTTACTTGGGAAGAGTAGCCCAAAATTGATAAGGTTTCACCCAATATTTTCCAAACTCATGGCTATTATCTGAAATTCTCTATTCTCTGAAACCTATGCTACTTTGGAAAAATACAAAGGTAAACAAATAAATAATGTTTTTGCATATAGAGAAGTTTACTTTTCATTCCCTAACAGTCCACCCTTATATAAATATTTAGCCAAGCTTTAATCTTGCAAGTGATCTCATGACTCTGTTCCCCAGCAGAGAAAAGGGCCAGCAACAGCAGTGTCAAGCAATTAAGTGTAATCCAATGTCTGACATGCTTAAAGTGTTTGTGCTTGCCGTTCTGTAGAGCAAACTTCAGTTAGCACAATATTCCTCAAGTACAAAAAATGTGTCTTTATAAGCAAATGAGGTTTTCTGTTTTCTGGATATAATCTCACATATATTTTGGAGACGTTACTTTCTCCAGAGCCATGAGCCTTTTTGCACTGTACTCTGTACACTTTTCAGCTGCTATGTTTTAAATTACGCTGGTGTTCATACTATGGTTGAAAACCCAACAATGCAAACATTACCAAGAAACATAAAGGTGAAAATTTATTCATTGTCCACTGCTTTTGCAGATTCTAGATGAAACACAGGTCACTTAGTCAAAACAGAGACCTAGAAGACACAAACGATAAAGGTAATTTGGCACCTGCTATGCACTGTGGCTTCTATCAAAATGCCTGAGCTGTCTAGGCAGAGCATGGGTCTTTAGATGTTACTTCACGTGAAGGATCAGAAGAAGTCCAACTAGCCTTCTGATTAGGGATCTGGCTCTCCAGAAAAGCTCTGTAGGTGTTGGAGGACAATCCCAGAGGGAGGTACTCCTGCCACGAAGCTTTCTCCTGGTTCAGGTGCCTGAGGCATTGCTACCCCAAAGGCGGAAACACCGTCCTGCTGCTGACAGGGGTGCTCTGGAACCAGAACTAGTAGAGCTACATCAGCGCAAATCCTTACACTAACTGATTAACTTTGATTAAATTACATTGATTACTGCATTAAATATTGTATCACAAGTAATTTTGTATTAAAAATAGAATGAACAGCTAGTGACTAAAGAATACAATGTCAGCCCTTAGCATACGTTATGGCATGCTTTAGAGCAACGGTAGAAAGGAACAACAAAACTTATTTTATATACCAGCAGTAAGATAATATTGCTGTATACTTTGTAATGCTTGTGTATGCAGGATCTCCTCAGGCTCGCTATCTCCACCTACTCTCTCCAGATAGTGATGCAGTATGCTGTGCAGATGTTGCAGATAGTGTCAGTGTTCACTCAGGGCTTTCTGCACTCTCTCTCCTGAGTCACTTTGTCATCCCTACTCTGTCTTTTCCCCTCCAATGGTGCTCATTGTATTCTTTCAGGAGTTGTAACATCCAGGATGAAAGAAGGCCGTGTCCAATGCTTTCTACTCACTAGAAAAACATAACCTCACCTCTTCATTGAATTTTTTAAACATCATACATCAGGGAATTCTTAAATATTTCATTTTCTTTATATAAAATGGAATAACATCCATTGGAATGATAAAGCCAAACATCAGAACAGCCTAAAGAATGGGATTTTTCTGTTAAAATCTGCTCAAAGGAAGGACTTGATTCCACTTTTCCTAGCTGAACATGCTAAATACTAACACATGAATTAAAAAAGGAGGTTTTCCTTTCCTTTCAGTGCGCAGCGCTTGACATGAGGAAAGCACACCAACACGATGAGGATTTCCAGATAAGATCAGTGAAGGAACAGGACTTATGAAGCAGAAAGGAACCTAGATGTTCCATACTGCCTAGAAGAAGGTAATTCCACCCACAGACAAACAAATGCTCAGTAACTCCAGTGGTGGAAGTTTAAGTCAGATCCAAGATAGATACTTTTTACCTGACTTTTACAAAGTAAGTGGGAGTTAGTTTCCTAAACTTTTTCATTTATCTGGCTTCAAGCTTTTCAGGTGATTGTTGAAGCAGGCAGAAACTTAAGGACTAAGATTTTGGATTCACTTACCTAAAAGAACATAGGTTGTTAGCTAAACTAAGTTTTTGGCAAGGCGTAGCTTCGAATTATTTCAGTTGTGTTACTGAAATTTTTGGGCCCAGTCTTTTGGTCTTGCAGAAAAAGAAGATTGCTTTTCAAGGAAAGGATTTTTTTTTAATCTCTTACTGTTTGCCTCAATTGAAAAACTGTTTTCATTTATAAAACTTTACACATATAAAAGTTAAATGTTCTGTTGATTGAGAAATTACTTATGAAAGAATGCAATTATTTTCTTGGCTGCTTGTTTTGATTCTTTTTCTCCCTGGCATTACTATAGGTCTTCCAGGAATTTGGAGCTTTAGAGAATATAATTTTGTTTACAGAATAATTCATTCAGCATTTCAGTTCATTGGTAAATCTTCCCTTTAAGTTTCCTGTGCCTACCATTAATCTCAAATGTACAGCACTGCAGAGAAGGTAGTTAAGCAGCTTACATGAAGGCTAACCGGCTGTATTCACAGTCTGGTGCTCCTTCTATGACAGCCTGACAAGTTTGCATTCCTATTGAATATCCAGGATTGTGGCTCATTTCTTAGCAATACAGAAACTAAAAAAACGCCCTGTGAATATCAGTTTTGTCTAAACCAGCTTATTAAAAAAGATGAAAGACATTGGTCTTCAAACTTGTTCTTTTTTAAGCAACCCTGTCTGAAGCAACCTTTACCATGTGCCTGGCGATAAAATATAATCTCTTTTCAAATATTTCATGTATTCACTTCATGCATTTTAAGCATTTAGACTACTCAAATGCATCGCCCTCTATGAGGAAATGTGGTGTCAGCTGGATTCTGCATATGCTTGTCTATAATGTTTTCATGATAATGCAAATACATACTTCCTCCTTTTTGTCACAACTAAGCTTCCAAATTCCCACTCACAAAACTTAGCAGACATAGTTTCATTAAGAACAGCAATGCAAAGGATGTGAAAACCAAGCAAAGTACGTAGGACTTGTGGCATTCATGAAAACGG